>NC_134400.1:49685065-49785065 GCF_050003625.1 Haematobia irritans
GCAAAACAAAAGAAAAATAAACACAAAACAAAAATTTGAAAAAATGTGTTATGCAAATGTTTATACCCTTCACCACTACTGTGGTACAGGGTATAATAAGTTTGTATGTAACGCCAAGAAGGAAAAGTCTGAGACCCATCGTTTAGTATACCGATCGTCTTAGAATTAAATCCTGAGTCGAGCCCGTCCGTCTGTCTGTCCGTTCATGTATTTGTGCGCAAAGTACAGGTCGCAGTTTAAATCCGATCGTCCTCAAATTTGGCACAGGGTCGTTTTGGGGAACAAAGACAATCGCTATTGATTTTGGAAAAAATTGGTTCAGATTTAGATATAGCTGCCATATATATTTATCCCCGATCTGGTCATAATTGGCGTGTTTATCAATCGATGTTCTTCAAATTCAGTACATCCGAATATTTTATGAGTCTTGCAAAATATCAGCTAAATCGGTTCAGATTGAGATATAGCTCCCATATATATCTCTCGTCCGATTTAGACCCATATGACCACAGAGGCCAAAGTTTACTACCGATTTACGTGAAATTTTGCGTAAAGAGTAGAATTGACATTCTACCAATGCTTGGTAAATTTGATTGAAATCGGTTCAGGTTTAGATATAGCTCCCATATATATCTTTCGTCCGATTTGCACTTATATGGCCTCAAAAGCCAGAGTTTTGTCGTGATGTAGTTCAAATTTTGCACAAGGAGTACGTTTTATAGTATCGGTAAGTGTACCAAATTTAGTTGAAATCGGTTGAAATTTAGATATAGCTCCCATATATATCTTTCGTCCGATTTGAACTTATATGACCTCAAAAGCCAGAGTTTTGTCGTGATTTGGTTCAAATTTTGCACAAGGAGTACGTTTTATAGTATCGGTAAGTGTACCAAATTTAGTTGAAATCGGCTCAGATTTAGATATAGCTCCCATATATATATCTTTCGCCCGATTTATACTCAAATGACCACGGGGGCCAAAGTTAAACTCCCATTGACATGCAATTTTGCAGAGATAGCAGAATTTTTATTCTAACTATGCATGTCAAATTTAGTCGAAATCGGTTCAGATTATATATAGCTCCCATTATATGTACACCAGAGTTGGGAAAATATGGTAGACTATTTCATATTTTAGACCAATTTTCAATGGGATTTTCCTCCAATTGACTGCATAGTTTCCACGTAGAATATATACTCAAAAAAAAGTGAACTCTCTATTTCACTAAAGCCAATTTAACTTTATTTTAGTTCATAGAAATATTATGTTTGGAGAAAGTTTTCTTTACTCTAATACTTTTTTGTGTACGTTAGTTAAATTAACTAAACCCGAGGAAAAAAATATACTCAAATGAAGCATAAAGATGAACTAAATTCGTGTCTTCCACAAAATAGTTAAGAATTTCTTTAAATTTGTAAATTTTACCAAAAATGCGTCCATCGTGAACTTCGTATGTCACTAAAGACATTCTTTCAATTTTGAACTCCAAGTTTTTTCTTCAAACTACAAAATTTTCTTTAACAAGTGAAAAAACTTAGTTATGTCTAATAAATTTTCTTGTATTTGTCGAAAAATATTTACTTATTTTTATGACATCGGCGTGATGCCAACGTTTGTAATACTGTTTAGTTAAAATTTTCTACAAATGTTCAAAATTTTCTAAAATTAACCGAAAGTTTTCTTCCTGGTGGGTTCACTGTTTTTTCAGTGTAGTTAATATGATATTTAAGTGTGTCAAGTTTGATCTAATTTGGTTCAGAATTAGATAAAGCCTCCATATATGAATTCTTCCGGTTTATACAAATATGGCCAAATTCCCACACTTTGCACAAAATTCTGTGATGATTTCCCCATATCTTACACCCTCAAAAAAAATCGCTTCTCTAACATATGTTCCAAACATATTTTGCAGGAAGCACATATATTATTGGATACTGCCGAAACATTAATATGTTTGTTTTATATGAACATATTATATGTTTGGAAGCATTTCGAGCCCAAAAATATTATAGCTTGGAAGAATTTTCCCCAAAAAAGATTGTGCTCATTCCCTAAAATAATTTTCACTTCCACGAAATTTTTAGTTCTTGGCACCTTTTTCTGTAATACAAATAATGTTGAAGAAATTATTCAATTTTATAAATTTTTTAAATTTTACCGAACCGGAGAACCGAACCGAGGACCATACATTTTGTAATCCAACACACTATCCACTGGGCTACGTAGCTGTTATAGTCACCAGTAGACAATTATCGGTATAAGCTACATTTATATAGCATAGTTTGCAGCGCCCACGAGCGCCCACATAACATTATTTAACAGAAACATACATTTGTTGATCACGTGGAGCAGTGGTTAGCATGTCTGCCTTGCATGCAAAGTGTCGTGGGTTCAATCCTTGCTCTGACCGAACCATTTTTTTTTTAATTTAGACATTTATACTATATTAAATTTTTATAATGAAACTTCGAAATGTGAGTTAATAAAGATTTACAGTCAGAAACAGTGCTTGATATAAACGAAATGGCTTTTGCATAAAATATTATTTTTTTATTGCAAAAATACAAATTTTATAACTAAAAACTGTTTTTGGTATAAAAGTTTAAAATATTGGAAGAAAATCAAAAACTCTAACAAAAGAAGAGTGTAAACATACATAAATAATTTTATCAAGGCGAAAACACACGCTGTTTTTTTTTCAAATCTCTATTCTCTTGGTTCCGAATGTCTATTCTCTTTACTCCGAATACTCATTCTAATATTCAAATTAAATAATATTTCGACTTAAGCATATCAAGTTTTTGGCCTGATCATAAAGCAGTTTTCCGAAACAACATACAACCGTTTCACAGAAATTGTAAAAATATATATGTTTACTCGAAATTTGTAAATTTATATATGATTACATTCACACATATTATTTTTATGAAACATTCATGCCCTAAATATAATATATTTTAACATATTAACATATGTGTCCCAAACATTTAGTGTTAGTTTAGGAACATTACATGTTGGCACTTAAATATATTGTGTTTAAAAATTGTGCCCGAAACACATTTTGTTTATATCGGAACATATGAAAAACATATTTTTCTAACAGTGTAGTCATATCCCACACACTGTAATGCCAGACTTTCCACAGAACGGCTGAGTTTTAAATAAGGGTCCAAGTCGCCCGACTTGACCAAATAATATATCACAACCCACACGTGACCACATATCTTGGCAAGATCTAACCAATATCCTTGTAAAATCGTTACTGCTGAGTAGCATAAATTGTAAATGTTACTCAAATTGTCCTATATATCGAATATATAAGTATCGCCTGATAAATCACAAATGCGTTTTGCATCAAAATTTCTCTCGCTTCATATTTCCCATATTTTTTTATTATTCATTCCAGGGCGTTGGTCGATTTCAATTTTAATTCTAGAGATTTTGTAGAAGTACAAAAAATTTTCTCCATTATAAGTATTTGTATCTGGAAATGCAAACCTTTATATAGCTCCCAGCAAATTTGAAGTAGTTGAGATGGTAACACAAATGTTGGTCTACATGGAGGTGAAAGGTGTAATATAGTCGGCCCCGCCCGACTTTAGACTTTACTTGTTTTAATTTACCATTTTGCATAATATATTTTTCTCGGGAGATGCTAGACTGGGTTTGAGCGCCTAGTAACGTTAGCTAAATTTGAGTAAGATCGGTTATTAACCCTTTCGACCCCGAATTTTTATAGATATTGCAAAAAAATCATGTTTAAGTCATTTGAGAAGCGTCTAGCCAAAATTTCGGTTCACCACGCCCATTCGTTAGGGCGGTAGAGAATGTTGCCTGTGGGCATCTTTGGGCAATTGTGGCTATAAAATGGTTTGTTTTGTAATTATAGACGTATTACGATTTATTGGATTTTTTTACATTTTTTTGTAAATATTACAGCAAATATATACTTAGATGTGTGCGTGGGTGAAATTTCACTTACGCTCACGCGCATTCAAGAAATATTTGTTCTCACGCACGCCATGTGGGTAGGAATTCACGAAACGAAAAGTTATACTCGCGCACGCTCACGCACGAACAAAGTTTATGCCTCACGCCCTTGCATGATTCACCACATCTCGTGACTCAGGAAAATTTTTGGAACACGACATTTGGCGTGATTCACGACAGATCTCATGACTCGCTGCAGTTACTGATCAGTAAGTAACATTCATAACTCACGACGGAATCATTAGCAAAATTCAAATATGTTTCATAATCAAACAACGGATGCTATTGTGATCTTAAGCGTGATAAAATCCGTGAAGGTGATTGAAATCGGTGAGCTTGAATCATGAACGTGAATTTGTTCGTGGGTGTGATTTTTTTCTGTCTCTGTCTTAACGTGAATGTGAATTTTGTCGTGAGCGTTAAATGGATCGTGAACGTGAATTTTAATCGTGGGTGTGAATTCGGAGAAATTGTACTCACGCAAATCACGAACACAATTTGATTTTTGCTCAGGCACGACAAATTTTTGTTTAGTCCCGTTCACGCACATTCACGAGATTTAGTTTAAATTTCATTCACGGCTTCGCGTGAATCATGCGCGGTTCACGAAAATGTTTTGTTTTTGTTCTTGCCATGCCAGTTTAACTGGCGGTCTAAAAACCAAAGTATAGTAAAGCGCCAATATTCGTGTTAATGCACCAGTATGTTGCCAAGAAGGCTGATATCTATGGCTTCTTCCCTTTATACGATTCTTTTCAAATTCCTCCTCAGCACTACAGATGTGTCTTCCACATCATTGCCGCATATCTCGTCACTGGGACATCCCAATCGAAGTTCAAAATTTGTTTAATATCTTTGTTTTCAAACCTTTTTTCCAAAAATATGTAATTTTACTACCACAATTGCCCACGGGCAACTTTTCAATTTTAAAAATTTCTCACTTGTTGTTTTTTGCAATTAATTCTATAAACCGCAGTTGCATATTTGAGAAAATTAAGGGGTACATGTCTATGGGTGCTTTGTGTCAATCTGACTATTGCTCATAGTCAATGTTGCCAGGGAAAGTGTTCGGTTTACCCTACAAGGACAAAAAAAGTTCCCTACTTTCCCAAACAAGTTTCCCTACAATATTTTTCGTTAAATTTAAAAAAATTTACAAAACAAAAATGGTTCTCAGTACTTTATTATCTTAAAACATGAATATGCAACGTATATAACTTAGAATATAAATTTGTATTACCACCACGGTTGCCACAGTTGGTAGAATTCTACCCAAATTAGTAATCTTTTTTGTTAAATCTCTATAAAAATAAAATCTTGGAAAAAGTTTCTATAAACAAATTTTTGTGAGAAATTTTTCTATAGAAATACAATTTTGACAATAAATTCTATAGAAATAAAATTTGGAGAAAAAAATTCCACAGAAATAAAATTTTGAGACAATTTTTTATAGAAATAATATTTTGAAAAAAAATTCTATAGAAATACAATTTTGACAAAATGTTCTATAGAAATAAAATGTTGACAAAATTTTCTACAGGAATAAAGTTTACCACACATTGTAAAAGATCAAGCCTTGCCGGCTTCTAATTTCCTCCTCTAGAGCCACCAAAATGTAAAAAAATATTACAAATTGTGTTGAGTGAAAATGTCCTACATTGTGGCCCTACGTCCCTACAAGACGTTAAATATTAGAAAAACCCTACATATAGGGAATTTCTCCTACTTCTGGCAACACTGGCTGTGTTGATATTGCACCTACGGAGTTAGTACGCCACTAATATTGAGCCCATTATTAAAAAAGAGAAAATCGTTAAATTAGTGTGGGTAATAAATACAAATTTGTAAAAATCGAGCAATATTCTTATGTAAGAGCTACAAGTACGTACACTGAAAAACAGTGAACCCACCAGGAAAGATAACTTTCGATTAATTTTAGAAAATTTTGAACTTTTTTAGAAAATTTTAACTAAACGGTATTACAAGCGCTGGCATCACTCCGATATGGCAAAAATAAGTAAATATTTTTCGACAAATTCAAGAAAATTTATTAGACATAACTAAATTTTTTCAGAAGTTAAAGAAAATTTTGTAGTTTTAAGAGAAATCTTGGAGTTCAAAATTGCAAGAATGTCTTTACAAATTTAAAGAAATAATGAACTATTTTGTAAGAAATACGAAATTAGGAAATCTTTATGCTTTATTTGTGTATAACTTTTTCCCGTTTTTTAGTTCATTTAACTAACATACGCAAAAAATTATTTGACTAAAATAAACTTTTTCCAAACATAATGATTCTATGAACTAATATAAAGTTAATATGGCTTTAGTGAAATAGAGAGTTCACTTTTTTTTTGTGTGTATAAGTACGATCGGCTAGTACATCAACATTTGAAATTTGAGTAACATTGGTTAATAAATAAGAGTACTATGGTCAAATTTGGGAAAATCGAGCGATGCATATATATGGAAGCTATATCTAAATCGGAACCAATTTGCATAATATTTTGCTGGTTTGATTAATACCACAAAAGGTTACCTTGTGCAAGATTTGAGTAAGATCAGTTAAGAAATGAGGCCTGTACTATCAAACATAAGGTTATTAAGGGCGAATTTTTCAAAATCGGGTGATACATATATGGGAGCTATATCTACATCTGAACCGATTTCGATGAAATTTTGTACATATAGTTAGTACTATAGAGGACTGGATCTAGCCAACTTTTAGAAAATTGGCCAAATTTGGGAAAATTGAGCGATACATATATATGGAAGCTATATCTAAATCTGAACCAATTTGCATAATATTTTGCGGGTTTGATTAATACCACAAAAGGTTACCTTGTGCAAGATTTGAGTAAGATCTGTTAAGAAATCAGGCCTGTATGGTCAAACATAAGGTTATTAGGGGCGAATTTTTCAAAATCGGGTGATACATATATGGGAGCTATATCTACATCTGAACCGATTTCGATGAAGTTTTGCACATATAGTTAGTACTATAGAGGACTGGATCCAGCCAACTTTTAGTAAGATCGGTTAATAAATAAGGGTTCTATGGCCAAATTTGGGAAAATCGGGCTATACATATATATGGGAGCTATATCTAAATCTGAACCGATTTCGTTGATTTTTTGCAGATATAGTTAGTGCTATAGAAGAATATATTTAGCCAACTTTGAGTAAGATCGGGTGATAAATAAAGGTTTTGTGGCCAAATTTAGAAAAATCGGGCGATACATATATATGAGAGCTATATCTAAATCTGAACCGAGTTGGATGAAATTTTGCAGACTTGAAGGGCGATGGAAAAAAATTACCTTTTGCCAAATTTGGTGACGATCCGTTTGAAAAAATACGCGCAACGACGGACGGACGGACGAACACCAAGCGCTAGATCGACTCAGGAGGAGATTCTGAGGCGATCGGTATATATTTTATGGGGTCTAAAATTAATATTTCTGGTAGGCACATTTTTTGGCCGATCAAACTTATTATACCCTGACCACTATGTGTTTTAGGGTATAAATACCTTTTTCGAAATTCGCAAATATTTTTTTCTTGAGGCACGAGTGTATTAATGAAAATAAACTTGCTAAAGGACAACCAAATTAGCTGGTTTTTAATTCAACTTAAAGAGAACACTTGTAGCTTTCGATACCGTTACAGTTTTATGAACAAACACAAAAACAATGCTCACAGTTAGTCTCAAAATACAAAAAGATGCCCACACGGAACTTTAAGGTCCTTGATATTTCTTTTTCTATAGAAATACAATTCTGACAAAATTTTCTATAGAAATAAAATTTTAACAAAATTTTCTATAGAAATAAAATTTTAACAAAATTTTCTATAGAAATACAATTTTGACCAAATTTTCTATAGAAATAAAATTTTAACAAAATTTTCTATAAAAATACAATTTTGACAAAATTTTCTATAGAAATAAAATTTTCGTAGGTTATTTTTGGCTCGAGTGGCAACCATGATTATGAACCGATATGGACCACTTTTTGTGTGATTGGGGATCGGCTAAACATAACTATAGACCGATATGGACCAATTTTTCATTGGTTATTGGAGACCATATTCTTACACGACGTACCAAATTTTAACCGGATCTGATGAATTTGGTTCTTCCAGAGGCACCGTAGTTCAAATCTAAGGATCGGTTCATATGGGGACTATATATAATTATGGACCGATATGAACCAATTTTTGCATGGGTGTTAGATACCACATTCTCACACCTCGTACCAAATTGCTCCTCCAAGAGGCTCCGAAGGTCAAATCTGAGGATTGGTTTATATGGGGGCTATATATAATTATGGACCAAGTTTTGCATGGTTATTAGGAACCATATACTAACATCACGTGCCAAATTTCAACCGGATCGGATGAAATTTGATTCTCTAAGAGTCTCCGCAAGCCCAATCTGGGGGACAGTTTATATGGGGGCTATACGTAACGGGCCAATATGGCCCATTTGCAATACCATCTGACCTACATCAATAACAACTACTTATGCCAAGTTTCAAGGCGACAGCTTGCTTCTTTCGGAAGTTCCCGCGATTTTAACAGACTGATGGAGAATGAATAGATCGACTCGGAATTTCAACACCACCCAGAATATATATAATTTATGGGGTCTGAGACGAATATTTCGATGTGTAACAAAGGGAATGTTACAATTTAGTATACCCCCTCCCATACCATGGTAGTGAGTATAAAATACATACACTGCTACATGTTTTTTTCTGTAAAGGAAATTCTGAAATTTAAAGGCTTCCAGATGCTAACTGATGTGGTTTTTAATTTGCTTATTTCTGTTGTGATTTTCAACTAAGTTTTTTTTTTGCATTTAGTCGGTCCGTTGGTCCAAGCAACCATGTGGTCACTGATAGTTGAACATTGTTTACCTACTTTTGTTTTCTTTTGCGTTTTAATTGATATGTAAATTTATCTTTGCATTTTGTTCTATATCTTGTTCTTGTTTTTGTTTTCTCATTGCTATTGCAAAACAAATGTGAATAATAAAAAAAAAACAAAAATGAAAAATATTGTTGTTGAAAAATATAGTTGTTTGTTTGAAACTCTTTCTGTTTATTTGTTCATTTTTATATACGAATATTTATCGGAATATCCGATATTCGAATTTGCGCTGTGCGCCATTATCACGCGAGACTAATAGTAGTAGTTGGGAATTATACGCAAATTATAATGGCTATGTTTCCAAATGAAATCTAATGCAAAACAAGTAAATAAAATGAAAATATGACGCCATACCCAAAACCGTATGAATTAGTTGTATTTGTCACATTTGTAATAGTTAGGAAATGAAGACCACATCAATCAGAGGCTTGGAGACAGTACTGGACCAATGACCTATAGAAATGTTGGGTGAATGGACGGAAGCATAAAACATGACGAACGGTCAAAAGATAATAGGGAAGGCGGTGGGTGTAATGGCAGAGTTGGATGAATGGTCATGCACCCAGAGAAGGAATATGGTCACCTCAAACATGTTTCAAGAGCAAAATGTTATTTTTGGATGGTGATCATGTAACATGTTCGCTGCAACCATATTATTTTCTCGGAAATTATGTATCTGTTTTCGGAAAGCATATTATGTTTGCCGTGAAAACAACATTTTTGCGACAAACATGTTACATGGTCACCATTCAAAAATAACATTTTACTTTTGAAACATGTTTGAGGTGATCATATTCCTTCTCTGGGTGTGGGAGATACATAAAACGATGTGGGCTAATATAATGGCCTTCAAAGCCCCGAATAAGCCACTAAAAATCCCAGCAAAAAAATGGAAGTTCTTCCAAAGGCACAACTTTAAAAGCACTTCCAGAAGATGTACTCCCAATGATGTTCTTTATTTTAACTACCCAGGAAGTTCTTTTAATTCAATTTTTTATAACTTGGGTTTTTCATACTTTAAATGGGTAATTTTATCTTTTTCTGTTTCAAATAGGTTTAAAACAGTGTAAGAATTCATAAAATGGTACAAATCATTTAAATTTTGTCCAAAAAAATTTTAAAGCCATTCTGAAAAAATTGTGAATTTTTGAAAATATTTGAGGTCAAACGTTTCCGACAAGCGTTAGAATCCATTAAAAATTATAAAAAAATAATAAAAATTATTTATTTGACAAAATATCACAGAATTTTCCAATTTACATCCAAAACATTGAATTCGGATCACACCTAAAGAAGTGATGCAAATTCAGTGCAACGGCTGTTGAAATGGAGGACTTCCGTCCTATGACAAGCCCATGTTAAATTCATCGCTTCTGCGTCAATTTTGCACCACTTCCGGATCCAAAAAGAACATTTCCATTACTTTTTTGGCGACGCTTTTTTTGCTGGGATGCTATATATCCAACGAAATGAAATCCGAAGAATCCGGTAGAAATGAAATGAGAAACCTCCATTTTTGGCCATTCTTGGTTGACGCCCGCTGAGCGCGATGGTGCTGAGTCCTTTTAGAATGTTCATGGTCTGCGGCCGAAATGTTTGTCTGCCCAGGGTTTCAATAATTTATTTAGACCACATTCATTCGAAGCAACTCCTTGGGTTTTACAGTCTAATTTTGTATATCCACTATCATAGAATGGTGATAGAGGGTACAATAAGCATGACACCGGAATTTTTATCCAATTTTCGTGAAATTCAAAATCTGGAGGTATTTTGGGTTCAAAATAAGTGTGTGGAAGATGGTGCGTATCAGTGCATGTTTCGGTATATCACCCATATAGTCCGATATCCCAAATGGGCTTCTAGACACCGCAATTTTTATCTGAGTTCCCTGCACCCTCAAGAAAAAAAAATCGCTTCTGTAACATATACCCCAAACACATTTTGCTTCAAGTATATATATTTTCAGGATTGGTCCAAACAAAATATTGTTTGTATTGTTCAAACATATCAAACATAGGGCATACACTGGTAGTAAAAAATTTTAATGAATTTTTTTTAAGACGCCAATTGATTACTTCCATTATTTTACTTGCAGCATACTCTCTAGGTCTCTCTTTCTAAGCACATATATTTCTAAATTAATATTTGTTTGCATTTAAGCATATTATATTTACAAACATTTTAAGTCTCAAACATAATATGTTCTAACATATATGTCTCAAACATGTTATGCTAGTTTATGAATATTATATGCTTGGACTTAAAAATATTGTGGTCCAAACATATAATTTTTACACCCAACCATATGAAAAACAGTCCTTTTCGTCCGTGTGGAATTCAAAATTTAGATGTATTTTAGGTTCGTAAATAGGTGTAGCGAATATGGTGTGGATCGGTCCATGTTTTGCTATAGCCCCCATATGTTAAGTCCCCGATTTTCATATTGGGCTTGGAGACATATGTTTGCTTGATAGAGTATCTGTCATGCGACACTACCATTACGGTAACGAGCAATATTACAAGAAGTTAAAGATTTATTCACATTTAAATGCTGGAGGATTCTAATAGTAGCCACTTGTGGTTTCTAGCAAAATATAAAGCGATTACACTATAACCCTTGAATTCAAACGTGAATACATTTATTTCTGAATGCAATAGTGGTTTCCAGCAAAATATAAAGCGATAACCCTTGACTTCAAACGTGAATAACTTTATTTCTGAATGCAATAGATCAAAATTGCTTTTGTATGCTTGTAAACAATAAAATGAACTGTTAGTGGTATAAATCTGTCCATTGCATGATAATAGATTTAGAAATGATAACAACATGAAATTGGTTGCAATACATATCAACCACCCTGTATATACTTTATGGAGTCTGATAATAATATTTCGTTGCGTTGTATGGTGTACGATACAAAATGGGTTTCTTTACATTAAGAATTATTTAATCAACTTCAAAGTCATACGACTGCAACGAAAAGAGGCAGATTCCAAGCTTATTATTCCCATTGTATGAAAAAGATGATAAGACTATGGATATTAATTTTTTAGTAAATTAACTGTATTTTAAAGAAATTTGCATTTAACATTGTGTAAATTGAGGTTTCATAATCTTTCATATGTGGTCAATATTTTTGTTTTCATGGTGGTACGTTCATCCAGATCAAAGTTGTTGCACCCCTGACCACATAGTGGGGTAGGACATAAACATGATAAACGCAAATACTAAAATTCACATAAAATTTTGTGTAAACAATATTTTAATTTTTTTTTTGTCTTTTCGGGTTGTTGTTTTTATTTTTTGTCTTTGCACATATAATATGTGCGCATTTGTTGATTTTAGAGAAATTCCGTAAACAAAATATTTACATCATGATCGACGTACTCAAAACGTCATTTGGGGAGGTGATGAAAAATAAAATCTATTTTGTTTTTGTTTTTTTTTTCTGCTTTCCATTTGATCCAAGTAAGCCATTTCGTTCGTTTTAGCATCAACATTGTGATGCTAAAATAAGTGATGCCTACGATTGGGATTGAAGATTATAGTAATGAATGCATTGAATATTGTTCATTGGAAAGGTCAGTGATGCTACATAATGGGAAAAGTGAACAAATCCAATTATGAGTCAAAGAAGTCAGAACAACAACAGTTTCTTATGACTAAATCAACAAAAAACATTTCAAACCGGTGTACAGAGGGTTAAAAATCGCAAAACTGGTCGATAATTGAGAGAAATGTTTTTAATTCATAATATTGTGGCAAAGTGGTAAGATTTTGTTCATAATTAAAAATTCTTCATTTATTATAACAAGATCAGGTGATAATAAATATAATAAAGGGTGATACGGTCAAAATTTGGTCAAGGGAAAACGCGTGTAAATCGGTGAAATCGTTTATTTAAAAAATCAAATTAAATTTCTTTTTCAAGTTCAATTAGAATAAAATACAGGAAAAATATTCAGTTAGGCTTTCGCTTTTCCAAATCCGAATTGCTGGGCCTCACACTTGACACCTGCCATCAGATTTTGTACAGCCACCTTGTCCACCTTCTTCGCCGCAGAAAGCCAGTTTGCCTTGAACTGCTGCTCGTCGTTAGCAGTTTTTTGGGTCTTCTTTAGGTTCCGCTTGACAATAGCCCAGTATTTCGCAATTGGGCGGAGCTCTGGCGTGTTGGGAGGGTTCTTGTCCTTGGGAACCACCTGCACGTTGTTGGCGGCATACCACTCCATGGCCTTTTTACCGTAATGGCAAGATACCAAATCCGGTCAAAACAGTAAGGAGGTTAGGTTAGGTGGCAGCCCGATGTATCAGGCTCACTTAGACTATTCAATCCATTGTGATACCACAGTGGTGAACTTCTCTCTTATCACTGAGTGCTGCCCGATTCCAATGTAAGCTCAATGATAAGGGACCTCCTTTTTATAGCCGAGTCCGAACGGCGTTCCACATTTCAGTGCAACCACTTAGAGAAGCTTTGAAACCCTCAGAAATGTCACCAGCATTACTGAGGTGGGATAATCCACCGCTGAAAAACTTTTTGGTGTTCGGTCGAAGCAGGAATCGAACCCACGACCTTGTGTATGCAAGGCGGGCATGCTAACCATGCACCACGGTGGCTCCAACGAAACAGTACGGAACAACCGTGTTTCCTCAGGAAAGGCAGCAGACGTTTATTCAAACACTCTTTCACGTAAATTTCTTGGTTGACAGTCCCGGAAGCTATGAAAATGCTGCTTTTCAAGCCACAGGTACAGATGGCTTGCCAAACCAGATATTTCTTTGCGAACTTTGACAGTTTTATGTGCTTGAAAATATCTGCTACCTTTCCCCTTCCTTTTGCCGTATAAAACTCCTGTCCCGGAAGCTGCTTGTAATCGGCTTTGACGTAGGTTTCGACGTCCATTACCACGCAGTCAAACTTCGTCAGCATCGTCGTGTACAGCCTCCGGGATCGCACTTTGGCTGTCGTATTTTGTTTATCATTGCGATTTGGAGTCCCTACCTTCTTGTAAGTCGATAGTCCGGCTCGTTTTTTGGCTCGATGCACGGTTGTAGACGATACACCCAGCTTATTTGCGGCATCTCGGAGAGAGGGGTTAGGGTTTCGCTTGAAACTACCGGCAACTCTCTTTGTCGTCTCAGCGGCTTCCGGTTTTCGATTTCCCCCCGATCAAGACTTCCTGGCTGTCGACAAACGTTCCCCAAACACTTTAATTACATTTGTAACGCTTGATTTGGCAACTTTCAGCGATTTTGCCAGCTTTGCGTGCGAGTAGCTCGGATTTTCGCGATGCGCGAGCAAAATTTTGATACGCTGCTCTTCTTGCTTGGACGGCACTTTGACAACTGAAGAGTGAATTCCAAAATCAAAATAGGAGCAACTTTCTACACACACACACCTTCAAAATGAGGGGTGTTCAGGTTTTTTAAATGCAAAATTGAAAGAAATACGTCAAGTTTATATTGACCAAATTTTGACCGTATCACCCTTTAAAGTATAAATCAATACTCAGCATAAACTTATTGGAAGGATTTTTTTATGAATTATGAAAATTCCAACCTTTATTGAGATACACGCAAGAAAAAAAAAACGTTTGGAAAACGTGTACCGAAAACGTGTTTCTTTTGTTAGAGTGTTTTGAATTGCTTCGAAAATTTTAAACTTTTATCACCCAAAAAAATTGTTTGTTACAACATTTTTATTTTTTTCAATAAAAAAAGTTATTTTTGAAACAACAACACAGTCCATTTCGTTTACATCAAACACTGTTCTTTTCTGACTTTAGGTCTTTAATAAGACACATTTTACAGTTCGAAATTTAATATACTACAATGTAATGTTGAAAAATTTTTCGGAATCTTCCGAACATATTTGGAATATATGTAAAAAAAAAAACTTTGGTCGAAGCAGGGATCGAACCCACGATCCTTGGCATGCAAGTCGGACGTAGCAACCACTGCTCCACGGTGCCAAACTAAATGTTTGTTTCTGTTAAATAAACTTTCTTTATTCGGTTCGTGGGCGCCGCAAGCTATGCTATATAAATATAACTTATATGGATATTTATATATTGATCACCATAACAGGTACATAGCTCAGTAGTTAGTGTGTTGGCTTACAAGGTGCATGGTCCGCGGTTCGATTCTCCGTCCAGGCGAAAGGTAAAACAATTTTAAAAATTCATAAAATCGTATAATTTCTTCTACATTGTTGGTATTACAGGAAAAAGTTTTAAGAACTAAAAAAACCTCGTGGATGTGAGAAAGATGTGAGGGAAATGCAATTAGCAAGAAAACAAAGCTTTTTTTTAGTTTGTCTTTATGAAACTGCTTTTACATCCTGGAAAAGAATAAACGTGGATCACAAAAAGTATATACTTTTCTTCCAAATACACTTCCTTACAGCGAAAAGCAAATGAGAAACGAACTTTGTTTGTCTAAAATTTCGTTTGGGAGGAAATAATTATTATTTTGCGTGTAGTTACTTTAATTTCAAATTTATACCTCGTACACATTTGGCTCGAAATTTGGATCCGGAAGTGGTGCAAAATTGACGCAGAAGCGATGAATTTAACATGGGCTTGTCATAGGACGGAAGTCCTCCTCAAAAGCCGTTGCACTGAATTTGCATCACTTCTTTAGATGTGATCCGAATTCAATGTTTTGGATGTAAATAAAAAAATCTGTGATACTTTGTCAAATAAATAATTTTTATATTTTTTTATAATTTTTAATGGATTCTAACGCTTGTCGGAAACGTTTGACCTCAAATATTTTCAAAAATTCACAATTTTTTCAGCTTGGATTTAGCATTTTTTTTTCGACAAAATTTTAATGATTTGTATCATTTTATGAAATGTTACTCTGTTTTTAACCTATTTGAAACAAAACAAGTATATACGGCCGTAAGTTCGGCCAGGCCGAATCTTATGTACCCTCCACCATGGATTGCGTAGAAACTTCTACGAAAGACTGTCATCCACAAATTTCAACTCACATGGTTGTAAAATTTCATATACTACCACCACGTACAAAATTTCAACCAGATCGGATGAATTTTGCTCCTCCAAAAGGCACCGGAGGTCAAATCTGGGGATCGGTTTATATGGGAGCTATATATTATTATGGACTGATAGGAACCAATTCCTGCATGGTTGTTGGATACCCTATACTAACATCACGTACCAAATTTCAACCGAATGGGAGGAATTTTGCTCTTCCAAGGTGCTCCGGAGGTCAAATCTGGGGATCGGTTTATTTGGGGCCTATATATAATTATGGACCGATATCGACCAATTTTTGCATGGGTGTTTGAGGCCATATATTAACACCACGTACCAAATTTCAACTGAATCAGATGAATTTTGGTCTTCCAAGAGGCTCCGCAAGCCAAATCGGGGGATCGGTTTATATGGGGGCTATATATAATTATGAACCGATGTGAACCAATTTTTGCATGGTTGTTAGAGACCATATACTAACACCATGTACCAAATTTCAGCCGGATCGGATGAAAATTGTTTCTCTTAGAGGCTCTGCAAGCCAAATCGGGGGATCGGTTTATACGGGGGCTATATATAATTATGGACCGATGTGGACCAATTTTTGCATGGTTGTTAGAGACCATATACTAACACCATGTACCAAATTTCAGCCCGATCGGATGAAATTTGCTTCTCTTAGAGGCCTCGCAAGCCAAATTTGGGAGTCCGTTTATATGGGGGCTATACGTAAAAGTGGACCGATATGGCCCATTTGCAATACCATCCGACCTACATCAATAACAACTACTCGTGCCAAGTTTCAAGTCGATAGCTTGTTTCGTTCGGAAGTTAGCGTGATTTCAACAGACGGACGGACGGACATGCTCAGATCGACTCAGAATTTCACCACGATCCAGAATATATATACTTTATGGGGTCTTAGAGCAATATTTCGATGTGTTACAAACGGAATGACAAAGTTAATATACCCCCCATCCTATGGTGGAGGGTATAAAAAGTTAAAATTACCCATTAAAAGTATGAAAAAACCAAGTAATAAAAAAATAAATTAAAAGAACTTCGTGGGTAGTTAAAATAAAGAACATCATTGGAAGTGCATCTTTTGGAAGTTCTTTTAAAGTTGTGCCTTTGGAAGGACTTCCAAATTTTTTTTGCTGGGCTATTAAAAGTGGATTTTAGATCTCTTATTTATGAGGCAAATTACAGTTGAAATCTAGTTAAAGTAAAGAGTTTGGAAGTGTAATGTGAATGAGGTATTACATGATAGTGTTTCCCTTTTGGGAATTTTGACCGAACATGTGCATATATGGTTGGACACTAAATTGAATTTTAACTGTCACATTGATACTTGTCTTGGGAAGGCTATGTCTGTTTTAGGTTTTATAAAGCGTTGGTCGAAAGAATTTGATGACCCTTACCTAGGTAAGCGGTTATATACGTCTCTTGTGCGTCCGATTCTTGAATATGGTTCCATTGTTTGGTCTCCATTTTACAATTGTCATATTGATAGGATCGAGTCAGTGCAAATGAATTTTCTGTTATTCGCTTTACGAGGATTAGGATGGGGTGTCGTGACGGATTTACCTCCGTACGTGAATAGATTTAGGCTAATAGATTTGCCGACCCTTAAGAGAAGACGGCGCATGCTGGATATTTTATTTATTGTGAAGTTGGTTAATGGTATGATTGACTCAGATTTCTTGATTGGACACTTGAACTTCGTTGTACCAAGTCGAGCAATGAGACATTTTTTACCCTTGAGGCTACCATAATTCAGGTACAACTACGAGGCTAATAGCCCATTGAATCGTCTTATAATTTAGTTTAACAATTCTTTTAATTTATTTTCACACACTGATACCATATCTTGTATAAAACGCGCTATCCTTATGGATTAGTTTTGTGCTCTAATGGGTTGTCAACTATAACTATATCGTACTTTTTTATTGTACTATTTTATTGTTCCTGTCTGTTCCTGCAATAACTCCTTATTATGATCCTGTCCATTACGTCATTTCCTGTGTTCGTTCCTGCTATCACCGTGTTCCTGATTCCTGCTATCACCATGTTTCTGTAATAACTTCCGTTCAATCGATATAATTCTCTCCGACTTTATTTTCCATTTCCTTATACTGCTGTGTTCCTGATTCGTCCTGGTTCCTGAAGCAAAAACAGTCACATTTTTCGAAAATAGCTGCCCATATTTTATCACTTGATGAATTTGCATATACGCCATTGCGTAGTCGTTATCGTCTGCAGACTTTGAAATTCCTAAATATGTTGGAGCCTCTGAAACTTTCCCCCATGATTTTATATCAAACGTAAATATTTTTGGGAAAATTTGTTTTTTCTTACTTTCAGTTTTGGCAAACAAACTTAAGACCTGAGATAACAATCGCTGCTTCTTTTGTAGTGTCTTTCGATACTGGGAATTTGGATATTGCAATGGTCATGGTTTGGTTATATTTCGTATCAGAGTTGGATTGTTATAGTGTCTCTAAAGAGTCTATGGTAGTGATAGGTATAAAGTCCAACTTTAAAATTTTGGCATGGAGTATAGACTTGACTTGTAAAAATGCACTTCGCAGAAAAACGGGAATTTGAAATAAAATTAAACATTTGCGTACATTTTTACATTTACTGCTCAAGTGACAACTGATGATTCGAAAGACAGTGATTTGATTTGTTTCTCATAGTGATGAGCTTGAATGAAATGGTACAAAATCTGACAGACAAATGTACATTTAACAAGTATATACAGCAGTAGGTTCGGCTTGGCCGAATCTTATATAGCCACCACCATGAATCAAATATAACAATTACCTTCGTCGTAGCGGGTTACTTGATAATATATAGAAATGATTAAATAACGTCATTATTCAAATGAATAGAAGAAGTAAAATCTGGAAATTTTACTTTCAGTTTCATGCAATTTTCATGATCAGTGCACCTTCTATACCCTCAAGAATGGAAATCGGTCTATATGGAGTCCTTACCAAATGGAGCAATAAAAACTAAATCCGCACCTATTTGTGGTTCTTAAATACCTCTAGATTTCCAATTGCAGGCAAATCGGATAGAAAAAGTTTTCTAGAAGCCCAAGACCCCAAATCAGGGGGTTGGTTTACACCTATTTATGGTCCTAAAATACCTATAGATTTCCAATTTTAGGAAAATCGGATTGAAAATACGGTTTCTAGAAGCCCAAGAAGTAAAATCGGGAGATCGGCATATATGGGGGCTATACCACAATATGGACCGATAGGCACCATTTCCGGCACACCTATTAATGGTCGTAGAATACCTCGGGATTTTCAATTTCAGGCAAATTGGATAGATAATAGGGTTTCTAGAAGCCCAAGACCCCACATAGGGGGGTTGGTTTATATGGGGGCTATACCAAAACATGGACCGATATAGCCCATCTCCGAACTTCACCTGCCTGAAACGAATCTATGCCAAATATATATATATATATATATATATATATATATATATATATATATATATATATATATATATATATATATATATATATATATATATATATATATATATATATATATATATATATATATATATATATATATATATATATATATATATATATATATATATATATATATATATATATATATATATATATATATATATATATATATATCAGACAAATTCAAAGACATATAATCATTTCCGTCTGTCTCTCTGTTGTAATCACGCTACAGCTTTCAATATTGGCGCTATAGTCCTGCAATTTGGCATCATCAATAACAACTACTTGTGCCAAGTTTCCAGTCGATAGCTTGACCTAGAATATATATACTTTATGGGGTCTTAGAGCAATATTTTGATGTGTTACAAACGGAATGACAAAGTTAATATACCCGCCATCCTATGGTGGAGGGTATAAAAAAGTGTTGTTCCACCAAGACAACGCACCGTGCCACAAGTCATTGAGAGCGATGGCAAAAATTCATGAATTGGTCTTCGAATTGCTTCCCCACCCACCCTATTCTCCAGATATGGCCCCCAGCGACTTTTTCTTGTTCTCAGACCTCAAAAGGATGCTCGCAGGGAAAAAAAATTGGCTGCAATGAATCGTTGTATCGCTCTTCAAAGGAAATATGTTGAGTAATAAAAACGAATTTTGACAAAAAATGTGTTTTTCGTTGTTAGACCGGGGACTTATCAGCCAACCTGTTGTATATGGGAGCTATATATAAATCTGAACCGATTTTGACATGCATAGTTAGAATAAGAATTCTGCTATCTCTGCGAAACTTCACGTAAATGGGAAAATAACTTTGGCCTCCGTGGTCATATGAATGTTCATCGGGCGAAAGATATATATATATATATATATATATATATATATATATATATATATATATATATATATATATATATATATATATATATATATATATATATATATATATATATATATATATATATATATATATATATATATATATATATATATATATATATATATATATATATATATATATATATATATGGAAGCTATATCAAATTCCGAACCGATTTCAACCTTACTTAATGATACCATTAAACATACTTCTTACTTTGAAGCAAATCAGGGCAAAACTCTGGCTTTTGAGGCAATATAAGTGGAAATCGGACGAAAGATATATATCGGAGCTATATATAAATCTGAACCGATTTGGCTGATATTTTGCATATTTTACTAGAGCCCCAAAACATTTGGCTGTCCGAAATTTTACGAAAATACGTTGATAAATACGTCAATTATGACCAGATCGGTGATATATTTAAATCTGAACCGATTAATAGCGATTGTCTTTGTGCCAAAGTAAAACTCTGTGCCAAATTTGAGGACGATCGCACTTAAACTGCGTGCTGTACTATGCAGAATTTAATGCTAAGATGCTGGGGGTACTAAGCGATGGATCTCAGACTTTTCCTTCTTGGCGTTACATACAAATGCACAAACTCTGTACCACAGTAGTGGTGAAGGGTATAAAAAGTGGGAACTACAGCCGAGAATTGTGCATTGGCTATAGAGGGCAGTGGTTAGACCTATAATGCTATATGGTGTTATACACCGAAAAAAAGTGAACTGTTTTGTAGGAAGAAAGAACTATCTCGCACGAAAATTGAACTAAATGTTCTCCACATTTTGAGCTTTGCACAAAGCGGTGTTAAAAATAGGAAATTTTAATACCCTGTTGTACTTTTTAACTGCAGTTCACGAAATTACATCATCTCATAGAAGAAAAAATTAACTAAAAGTAAAGAAGACAAGTATATACGACCGTAAGTTCGGCCAGGCCGCATCTTATGTGCCCTCCACCATGGATTGCGTAGAAACTTCTACGAAAGACTGTCATCCACAAATTTCAACTCACATGGTTGTTACATATCATATACTACCACCACGTACCAAATTTCAACCAGATCGGATGAATTTTGCTTCTCCAAAAGGCACCGGAGGTCAAATTTTTGCATGGTTGCTAGAGACCATATACTAACACCATGTACCAAATTTCAGCCGGATCGGATGAAATTTGCTTCTCTTTGAGGCTCCGCAAGCCAAATCGGGGGATCGGTTTATGTGGGGGCTATATATAATTATGGACCGATGTGAACCAATTTTTGCATGGTTGTTAGAGACCATATACTAACACCATGTACCAAATTTCAGCCGGATCGGATGAAATTTGCTACTCTTAGAGGCTCTGCAAGCCAAATCGAGGGATCGGTTTATATGGGGCTATATATAATTATGGACCGATGTGGACCAATTTTTGCATGGTTGTTGGAGACCATATACTAACACCATGTACCAAATTTCAGCCGGATCAGATGAAAATTTTTTCTCTTAGAGGCTCTGCAAGCCATATCGGGGGATCGGTTTATATGGGGGCTATATATAATTATGGACCGATGTGGACCAATTTTTGAATAGTTGTTAGAGACCATATACCAAATTTCAGCCGGATCGGATGAAATTTGCCTCTCTTAGAGGCCTCGCAAGCCAAATTTGGGGGTCCGTTTATATGGGGGCTATACGTAAAAGTGGACCGATATGGCCCATTTGCAATACCATCCGACCTACATCAATAACAACTACTTGTGCCAAGTTTCAAGTCGATAGCTTGTTTCGTTCGGAAGTTATCGTGATTTCAACAGACGGACGGACGGACATGCTCAGATCGGCTCCGAATTTCACCATGACCCAGAATATATATACTTTATGGGGTCTTAGAGCAATATTTCGATGTGTTACAAACGGAATGACAAAGTTAATATACCCCCCATCCTATGGTGGATGGTATAAATATCATTGGCGCCAAATCATGACCATTTTGACCATACAGTAGTTCATTCTTACTATTTTTGGGAATCGTACGAAAATCTACTTTTGCTTTAGTTCATATTGAACTTATGTGTACGGTCATTGAACTTTATATTCACGTTTAGTTCATAAAATTTTTGAGACAGTGAAAAAAGTAAGATTTCATTAAGCCGTGGCAAATTTCGATAAAAATAATAACATTTAACTACAAGCAAATACAATTTTTTCAATAAAATAAGTTAAATTTAGCGTTAGTTTAAATACGGAAATTTTTTCTGTGTAGTCTAGTGGACGGCACTTCAGCAGAAGCGGATGAGTTAGCAAGGCTAGCGACTACCTTACATATTCCAGGGGAACTAGAATCTGTTGGTATGCCTCTGGCTACCAGCAAGCTCTTACTGCGTGAGAAGGCTGTTATGATGGCAAATTATCGATGGGAGAATTGCTAGTGTTCTCAAGACGTCAGATTTTACTCCTGGGTCGCTGCCTGATAGGCGATTTTGCAAAAACTATTGGCGCGAAGTATAATGACTACTGTATGAGCTGTCACGATGCGGAAGAAAAGGAATCAATTAAACACCTCTTGTGTGAGGGTCCTGCATTTTGTGTAAGACGTAAACGAATATATATAGCTTTAGATTACTGGCGGACTTGGAAAACGTTAACTTAAGCAGTCTGCTAATGTTTTTGGAACACTCTGGTTGGTTCAACCGACGAAAATAATCGAGAAGGTTCAACGGTTAAAACTAGAAGTGCGCATATGAAATAGGTACTTTTAGTTAATGTGGTATCACAATGGACTGAATAATCTAAGTGAGCCTGATAATAAATCGGTCTGCCACTTTAACCTAACCCATGTAGACCCCATAAATGCCGACCACGGTCTATATTTTGGTGTGGCACCCATATAGACCGATCTCCCGTTTGGAATTCTTGGACCTCTAAACATCACAATTTTTATCCGCCCGTCGTGAATTTGTAAATGTATATAATCCTAATACAGACCGGTCTCCCCATTTAACTTCTTGAGGCGATAGAAGGCGTATTGGCCATCTAAATTGCACGAAACTAGAAGTAAAAATTTCCCGAGTTTCTCGAGCTCATTCGAGTAATGGGAGTAAACATCTATAGAATTTAGATTTCAAATCATATGAAACGCGTTATTCCAGCGGATTTTCGAGAACATTTTGACGAGATATTTATGATTCTTTAAAACTCAAAAAAAACTGGTTCTTATAAATCCAGAATCTGATGTAGCTTCCATATATAGAAACTCTAACTTTGGGAAGATTACCATTTGCTATCTGCCATCAAATCCACCTGAAATTCTACTCTATTCTATTCTATTTGATTCATGATGGTAGGTATTTAGGATTCGGCCTGGCCGAACTTAATGACGTATAGGTTTAATTGTTTTTTCTAACGATGTTAAGAAGTTCTAAGATACCTTGACAAGTGTAACCACAGCCTAAATAATTAGATGGTGGATTACAGCCTTTGGTAGAAGTTTCTACGCAATCCATGATGGAGGGTACATAAGATTCAGCCTGGCCGAACTTACGGTCGTATATACTTGTTTTAATTAAAATTTCATTATTTTAAAGAAATTTTAATTAAACAATATTTTGTAAAATTGCACATCCTAAAATTTAGATTGCATAATCTTTCATATTGGGTCTATGGCAATTTGGAGTTTTACTCCCATTTTCAGGAAGCTCCGTTAGTGCTACGTTAGCTAACGAATTTTTACACCGTTCTATGGACATGTCTGTCATCATATCTATATATTCCATATGCCAGTTAGCAACTTAACTGCTAAAAATTTTTCAGTTAAAGTTAACCGGAGAGAAGATATTTCGATTTTACTTTTTGTTAACTGGGAGTTAAAGTCTAACGGAGATACATGAAAATGGTCGTTAAACGGTAATTTATCTGTTCCGATAATATGTTAGATATCTGTATTATAATTATTTAAATTTTATATTGACTAGATTTAAAGTTAGTTTGAGTGTAACATAGACTTAAAGGTGGGTTACTTTATTTCGACTTTGGCTCCAGATTTGTGCCAAAATTCTGAAGTGATTTTCGAAACCTTGGATCCAAGTAATCCTTGAGTCGTTAACATTCACTGAATCATGATGGTTCATGAATATCCTCATCTACAAAGATTATTCATGAACCACCACCTAGGCTATCGTTAGCAAATGCCATTGACACATGTTGACCTTAGCAACACATGAGATACGAATTGAGAGAAATATTACTTCCTTCCGGGCAACTGACCAACTTCTTGTGGTATAGCAAACTTAGTAAATACAAATGTAGCACATATTTCTACAAATTTGGGATGTTTACCTACGACGGTAGGTAGAAAGAGTGAGGTACTTAAATGAGATTGTTGTCTATCTAAATATCTTTGGGCACTCTACTTAAATATTTTGTTTTAGATAAAGGAAAAGCCGCCATGGACTAGAAAGAAACGTTCTTTGAAAAGTTTTTGTTATTGTTATTTCTGTAGAGAAAATCAAACACATGTTCACAATAGAGACAACAACGATAACAACATAGGGATAAATATGCATACACAGGCACACACACACCTACAAAGTCGTAAATACCATTAGAATATTTTCGGCTAAGATGCTGTCAAAATAAGTCATTGCAGTCGATTCATGGTATGGGGTATCGGAGAAAAGGCACAAAAACAATGGATGAATTAGTTACCCATCTGCAAATAATTGATTTCAAGATGAGAGAGGCGTACAAAGGTTAAAAGGTCTAATAAATAGAAAAAAATCTTAAGAAAAAGGCCAAAATCTTGATGTGTAATTAATCAATGCTCAGAGATGAGGTTGTCAAAAACGATGACATATCATTAAATTATTTCTATTATATGCTACAAAAATTAATCAGGAGTATAAAATGCTTGAGTGGAAGACACCAGTACTTAAAAAAAAACCCTCCATAAAAGAGACCAAATTTTTTTATGCCATACACGTGAAAAATAAGTCGTTTAGAAAATATTGTTCTTTTCTTACATCCCTCTTGCCCGACTTCTTGACAACTGGATCAAAGTTCCCAAATTTGCCTGACATTTCCAAGGAGGATTGGGGGTTGCGTCGGCTTCATTATTTTCTGAATGGGAGCCTCACCTTTGCATGATTTTTATTTAAGTTTACTGACAAAAAACTAAACTCCTTCGATTTACTTGAAATTTTCAATGGACGTGAGGGAGGCCTAATACAAGGTACCTGATTTTTCGGTGTCTAGTCGAGGAGGGGGACTTTTTGCTAATTGGACCAACGTTCCAAATACACGCAGAGAAGAAACATGATTGTCACAATCATATTCGAAGAGCAAAATAATATGATAGAAGCTATTTTGCGGCGACCATGTAACATTGCAACCCGCAACCATGTTGGCTTAGTGAACATGGTTCTAAGAAAACTATAATTGTCCTCATCTAAAATGTTATTATATTGATAAAAAGAAATTTGTTTGAATGAAAAGACGGTTTAAAATGTGATGGTATTCGTTAAAAATGTTTTTCTCCGTATTCTCCGTCCATTCCAAGAAACAATCAACACACGACTGACGCGCAAAATGAAAATCGTGTGTACCTGCTCAATATTTTTATAAAATTATTTTCGCTGCAAAAAAAAAAAAAAATAAAAATTAAATGGTCACGAAAAAATGTAAATGGTCTATATGGTCATGCAATGGTTCTAGACATGTCTATACTTAACCTATAAAAATATTTTTTCCCTGTAAAAAAGTCAAGAAATTGAATGCTCAGGTAAATAATTTTCCCGACCATTTAATGGTGTCAAATTCTATCATTTAAATGATAGAACATGTTTGCGGTATTTGAGAACCATTCAAATTCAAAATTTTTCTCCGCTCGAAAACTATTTTTACAAAGACAAAATACATGGTTTTCGCGGCAATTACATGCTCTAGATAAGCATTAAATGAATGCGGCAACCATGTCCAAACATGGTTTTTGTGTGCGTTTAATTTAATATTTTTTTGCGATATTCGATCGGGGAAGGGAAACTCGCCATTGAAATTGTGAAAAATTTAAACTTCTTCGATTTATTTGGAATTTATAGAAAAAGTGGGAAAGGTTATGGAATGAACGTAGGGTATTTAATTTTCGAAGAAGGTTAACCTTCTCTGTGACCAACTTTTTGAAAATTGAAAGTCTTTCAATTTTTTCAAATTTCCAGGTAAATTGAGGATGCTCTCTAAATGAGAAGAAGGTGCATTATTTTTTGACATTTGCACGGGAATGGGGACTCATTCTAGCCAGATTTTGCTTCATTTTCCAGTATAGGTTCGGGAAAGGCATCTACTCCATGTCCGACATTTTAAAAAATGTTATATTTAATGTTAATTTTTTTTAAGAATATTTAGCATTTTCTCTTATTTTTTGTACATAAAACAAAAAAAGCTAATTCAACTTAATATCCGTATTTCCATGGAAAGATTATTATGCTGTGTATTTCGTGGGACCAGCTGGGTTTGTTGCACCATGAACTGCTGCAACCCACTGGAACTATCGCAGGAACTTTTTATCGAATGGAACTGAAACCTATGAGCCAAGCATTGCGAGTGATAAACGTCCTCAATATTTGCAAAACCCGTAAAATCTTACACTTATGCGAAGTCCCACCCAACAAGCCCTACAGACATTCCTCCTTCTGATTACCACTTGCTCGAATCAGCGGCGCATGACTTGACTGAGCAGTGGTAAATGGGCTGACCCCTAGTCGTTGAAGCATGTTGTGAAATTTTGTGTTTGCTGTCAAATCCTCAAATATGAACCGATTTCCATGATTTTTTTCTTGATTAGATCTTGTAAAACCCTACAAAAAAGTTCTCGTGCATTTGTGAATATTTTTAACACTTCGCGAGATATGGGCCTAAAAGGTCCGTTTTTGAACGGATCCATGTTTTTTATGACACAAATCTCTTTTAAATTAGAGTTGTGTGTACTTGATTTTAAGGAAATAAATTTTAATATATACGTACATTTGGGGTTTTCCTTCAAATAGACATTATGTTGTGTTTCAAGTAAAAACCCCTTTTAAAATAAAGTTTTAAAAAACACGTACTAATTTGGATTTTTTGACTTTTCCAAATTAGTACTTGTTTTTCAAAACTTTATTTTAAAAGCGAATTTTACTTGAAACACAACGAAATGTCTATTAAATTTGAAGATTTTTCAGAAATATTAAAGCCATGCATTCGTATTTTAAGACCATGTATCTTTGGCCTCCCGAAAATATTTTTTTCAGTGTGGTCACTTCTCAAAGCAAAATGTTATTTTTCAATGGGATTTTTTGTCGCCAATCATAAAATGGTTGTCGAAATCTGGTACATAATGTCCGAACAAATAACATGGTTGCGACAAACATATTGCATGATCAACGTCCAAAAATAATATTTTGTTCCAGAAGGAGACAAACATGTTATTTGGACACCATCCCAAAATACTGTTCCTTCTCTAACGCATGAGTTCAACAAAATGTCCCATCTCTGTAAAATGTATTGGTTTAGATTTAAATATATCTTCCATTTATATATGCCCCAATTTTTCGAAATCTCTGCATAATACCCTTATGTAATAACCGATCTTACTAAAGACTAAAACAAGTGAGTAAAGTAGAAAGTCTGGCGGGGCCGACTATATCATACCCTAAACCACCCCCTACGGAATTAGTACTCATTGTTTTAGGGGTATAGGTTTGGGAGATAAACCGTATTTCCTTATTTAAGAACATTAAGGGATTATGGGAGTTTTATCACAATCTGAACAGATATGTCCGATATTAGGAGCTGTAGTTGACTCTGAAGTTAGTATGCAACTAATATTTAGTCCATTATGAAAAAAGTGGAAATAGCTAAATTAGTGTGGATAATAATACCTTGTGCTAAATTTGAGTAAGAAAGCTTACTAAATAAGGCTATTATGGGCAGAAATAAAGTTATAAGGGGTACATTTTTGAAAAACCCGCCGATACACATATCTACATGGGAGCTATATCTAAAACTGAACCGATTTGGATTATATTTTGCAGGTTTGATTGGTATTACAGAAGATTACCTTGTGCTGAATTTTATCGGTTAATAAATGAGGTCACCATGGTCAAAAATAAGGTTATAAGGGGACGTTTTGGGAAATCGGGCGCTACATACATATTGGAGCTATGATATTTTGCACATGTAATCAGTACTATAAAATATTATAGTATGCCAAATTTTGGGAGCTATAGCTAAATCTGAACCTATTTCGATAATTTTTTTTTTGCACATATAGAAAATTAGATTTGGCCAACTTTGAGTAAGATTGGTTGACAAATAAGGGATTTATGGCTAAATATGAGAAAATCGGGCGATACATATATATGGGAGCTATATCTAAATCTGAACCGATTTCGACGAAAAATGGCACACTTAAAGGGTGGTCAACTAGATTACTTTGTGGCAAATTTTTCCCAAATTCAATGGCGTTCGTCCTTGTGCCAAAACAACGCCAAACTCCAAATTTCATCAAAAACTGTTAGTAATTGCGACCGGAATCCTGCGAACAACAAATACATGATCGGTTGGACAGACGGATGGACGGACACCAAGGGCTAGATTGACTAAGGAGGTGATTCTGAGTCGATCGGTATATATTTTATGGGGTCTAAAATCAATATTTCTGGTACGCACATTTTTTGGCAGATCAAAGTTATTATACCCTGACCACTATGTGGTTTAGGGTATAAATAGTGGGCTGCCACATAAACCTACCCAAAGTTGCCACAATATACTTTTCTATAGTATCTCCTTAAAATATCATTATAATTATATAATGTGACTTCCCTATGTATTTATATCACAGGATTTTCAGAAATATAATCATATTCCTTATTAACTAATCGCATGCAAATATATCGCACAGTAATTTGTTGTGACATTCGCTTAGCCTGCACAATACCAGACATAAGGCCACATTTCAACAATTGTTCAGCTTCAACTTTGCTATTTTACTCTCATACTGATGATATAGAAAATTAACTACTTAAAGCTACTACAAAATTAATTCTGATAAGATTTCAAGCGAAAATATTTATCCTAAGCTTATATGGGTCCATAAATGCCATAAGAGCATACTGCACAATACGTAAATTTCTACAAATTTTAATCTCAACAACAACAGTCTTACTTAAGTTATTTACAGTAAATATTTTTATGCACTGGAAATATAATCATAATTTCTTGAAGCGAATAATATTGAAACAATGGCTAAATGTTAAGCATTTTGTATATTTGCTACTTATGGATACATCCGAGAACACTTCTCTTACTCTTAACTGATATAAATACACTGGGAAGAAGTAAATACAGCAATGAGTTTGGCTGTATCATAATTTAGGTACCTTCATTCATAGATATAATTAGTTTAACTTAAAAACAAGTGGAAAAATTAAATGTTTATCAAAACCTGGACCAAAGTAGCCAGTCTTGGAACTTAGGTTAGGTTAGGTTAAAGTGGCAGCCCGATTAAGTTTCAGGCTCACCTAGACTATTCAGTCCATTGTGATACCACATTTAACTAAAAGTACCTACTACATATGGGCAATTCTAGTTTTAACCACTGAACCTTCTCTATTATTTTCTTTTTATTAGGTTAAAGTGGCAGCCCGATTAAGTTTCAGGCTCACTTAGACTATTCAGTCCATTGTGATACCACATTTAACTATTACATATGGGCAATTCTAGTTTTAACCACTGAACCTTCTCTTTTATTTTCTTTTGTTGAACCAAACAGATTGTTCCAAAAACATTAACAGGCTGCTTAACGTTTTCCAGGTCCGCCAGTAATCTAAAGCTATATGCCCCTAAAATTCGCTTACACCTTAAACAAAATGCAGGACACTCACACAAGAGGTGTTTAATTGATTCCTTTTCCTCCGCATCATGATAGCTCATACAGTAGTCATTATATTTCGCACCAATAGTTTTTGCAAATTCGCCTATCAGGCGGCGATCCGTTATAGCAGATATGACAGCCTTCTCACGCAGTAAGAGCTTGCAGGTAGCCAGAGACATACCAATAGATTCTAGTTCCCCTGGAATATGTAAAGTAGTTCCTAGCATTTATAAGTGAGAAATTAGCCTTGATTAGTAGAAAGCATATACTGACATCAAGTACCAAATTTCAATCGTATCGGATGAAAGTTGCTTTTTCAGTAGGCCAATATGCACCGACTATCCTCAGAAAAAAGTGAACGAAATTTTCCAATAGCCAATTGAATCTTATCTAGAGCTAAAGACATTAGCTTTTATCTTGCGTCTCAGGAACTAGGAGGCCCTTTAAAATCCAGCACTGTGAACACTCGCACCAAATACACGGGCCCTCACCGTTGAAAGTAGGTTTTGCTGGGGGCTAATATATATATATATATATATATATATATATATATATATATATATATATATATATATATATATATATATATATATATATATATATATATATATATATATATATATATATATATATATATATATATATATATATATATATATATTACAGAACCGATTACAAGTATGAGAACAAACCCATTAACGACGACGACTTTTGGCTTTAAGAAACGGATAATGATTGGTACTTGGAACGTGAGATCGCTATCGGACCACTCGCGCTTGGAGCAAGTATGCCGCGAGATGGAATGTTATAAACTAGAAATGCTAGGATTAAGCGAAATAGGATGGCTAAAAACTGGGACCACACGACTATCTTCAGGGCATCTCTTCCTCTACTCTGGAAATAGCTATCACAAAATACGCGGAGTTGGACTGCTCCTAACACCTCACTCTAGCAAATGTCTCCTGGCATTTAACCCTATATCGGATCGAATCATAGTAGCTAGATTTAACTCTCGTTTGCGCAAAATATCAGTAATACAATGCTATGCGCCCACTGAACCTGACTGCTGGATAGTACAATGACCGCCCTCCCTGGAGGTGACATTAAAATAATTATTGGAGACATGAATGCCAAAGTAGGCAACGACAACACAAACATTGAGTCAGTGATGGGCAGAGAAGGACTCGGGCCTATTCGCAACGATAACGGCGAACGTCTCATCGATTTCTGCACACTACACAACCTCTTCATAGGAGGTACAAGATTCACCCATAAGGACATTCACAAATACACCTGGGAATCACCTGACTGCCGTACTCGAAATCAAATAGACCATGTGTTAGTAAGCAAGTTATTCGCAGGCTCCTTGGAGGACGTAAAAACCCGTAGAAGCGCTGATATGGATAGCGACTACCAACTACTAGTGGGAACTTTCCGTCTAAGGCCTGCGGCGGTCAAACAAACAAAACAAACAGCAAAATATGAGGTATCGAAACTACAGGACCCAACAACCGTGGTGATGTATAACAACAGTCTAGCGTTAAACATTAAGGATGGAAATTGGGAAGAAGTTGCAGAAACATGCAAGCAGACCGCGAAGGATATACTTGGAACTAAAAACAATCGGCGCAAGCCATGGATTACCGACAACACATGGGCTGAAATACAGAAGAGGAAAAAACTAAAACACAAAATTATGAGAGTCAAGGATACGGCAGAGAAGCTCGCTACCAGAGCAGAATACAGACGAGTATCCTTAACCGTGAAGTCACTAGCACAGAGCGATAAAAACTTGTATTACAACAACATCGTCGTCGAAATGGAGCAAGCAACAAACACAGGAAACATGCGCAAGGTCTACGCATCCATAAAGAAAATTGGTGGTAACAACATCAGAAATGCGGCAATAATTAAAGACAGCGATGGCAACATTCTAACATCGCCAATGTCACAACTCAGTCGGTGGCGGGAATACTATATTGAACAACAGCGAACCCTTGACAGCAGTACATGGCAGCGTCAACACCATATACAAAACGAAATATTGGACATCTCAATCGAGCCTCCAACGACTGCAGAAATCGAAACCGCGCTACTACAGCTCAAGAATGCTCAGATCGACTCAGAATTTCACCACGACCCAGAATATATATATTTTATGGGGTCTTAGAGCAATATTTCGATGTGTTACAAACGGAATGACAAAGTTAATATACCCCCATCCGATGGTGGAGGGTATAAAAAGTAATATAATTTAAATGTTTATTGCTACCATATTTTTTCACAAACAAAATTTCGCCACAATTAAATGTTTAAAATAAGCATTAAATGGCTTGATGTAGGTCGGATGGTATTGCAAATGGGCCATATCGGTCCACTTTTACGTATAGCCCCCATATAAACGGACTCCCAAATTTGGCTTTCGGAGCCTCTAAGAGAAGCAAATTTCATCCGATCCGGCTGAAATTTGGTACATGGTATTGGTATATGGTCTCTAACAACCATGCAAAAAGTGGTCCACATCGGTCCATAATTATATATAGCCCCCATATAAACCGATCTCCAGATTTGACCTCCGGAGCCTAGTGGAAGAGCAAAATTCAACCGATTCGGTTGAAATTTGTTATGTAGTGTTAATATAGGGCCTCAAACACCCATGCAAAAATTGGTCGAAATCGATCCATAATTATACATAGCCCTCATATAAACCGATCCACAGATTTGACCTCCGGAGCCCCTTGGAAGAGCAAAATTCACCCGATTCGGTTGAAATTTGGTACGTGAATTTAGTACATGATATTTAAAAACCATGCCAAAAGTGGTCCATATCAGTCCATAATCATATATAGCCCCCATATAAACCGATCCCGAGATTTGGTTTTGAAGCCACTTGGAGGAGCAAATTTCATCCGAGTTAGTTTCAATTTGGTACATTGTGCTAGTATATGACCGTTAACAACCATGCCTAACTAGGTCCATATCGGTCTATAGTCATATATAGCCCTCAGATAAATCGATCCCCAATCACACAAAAATTTGTCCATATCAAGTTCATAATTGTATATAGCCCACATATAAGCGACCCCATATTTCAATTCTGGCTCTCTAAGTACCGTGCAAAAGTCCACCTTTTTTGTCTAATATGTTATATACGACGTATGGACTAACTCACAATTTAGAAAACGATGTTAAGAAGTTTTAAGATACCACAACCCAATTAATTCGATTGTGGATGACAGTCTTTCGTAGAAGTTTCTACGCAATCCATGGTGGAGGGTACATAAGATTCGGCCTGGCCGAACTTACGGCCGTATATACTTGTTATTTAATAGAGCTTCTTATCAGTTTAGCCTTTCCTCTTCGTGTAAGCTATAAAATAAAATTAGCACTGTTTAAATCCATAAAAACTATATATGCATATACATTAAATGCTGTCTGTGTCCTCCGTGTTCACAATGAAAGAAATTTTCTATTTGTGACAAAGACAGACATGTTGCTGCCTCCACATGCCTCTGCGTTCATATCAACCACCTCACTGTCTGCCATGGTTGTACCACCGCGCTCAAATGGCTCAGGCCAATCACTCAGAGTAAAGCACAATGAAACAGCAAGTACTCGTTCTCGTGAATACCACATCACAAAATGAATTGAACAAATACATGAATAAGCGAACATTATTGTTATGTTATTAGTTTATGAATGCGATAAATTAAGTTAAGATATAGAAATATCAGGGTGAATCGGGAAAAAATATTAAATAATTTTCGGTCGATCCATTTCTATTAAACTATCCAATTATGGAACTCATAACTTGTTTAAATTATAAATACAAAAGTAAAGTGTAATGTCGGGCAGGGGCGACTATGTTATACCCTTCACCGCTATATAGACCAAAATTTTTGATCTCAACGCCTTCTCATATACTGATATTTAAATCTGAAACAACTTGACGATTAACGATAATTTATTGGGCGATACATACGTATTAAAGGTATAGTCAAATTTTAGACATTTTTACAATCTTTGCTACTTAGCAGTGGCGATTTTACTAGGATAAAGGCTACACACAAAAAAATACTTCTTTCCTCCCAAACGAAATGTTTGACAAACAAATATCGTTTCTCATTTGTTTTTCGTTCTAAGGAAGTTTGTTTGGAAGGAAAGTATGGCATATACTAGAGATCTGCATCGAATAACTTTTCACTACATATATGCATGTCGAATATGGTACATACACACTCCTTCTCTCAGAGCGCAAGTAGTGAAGTGAAGAGAACACTTGCTTATCAAACGAGTACTTATCCGAAACAATATGTGTTCTAAAAAAAAACAGGAACAATAATAAGTAAGTAAAACCTAAAATCGGGCGGGACCGACTATATTATACCCTTCACCATTATGTAGACCAAAATTTGTGTTACAATCTCAACTCCTTCAAATTTGTTGGGAGTTATTATCAAGGTTTGGCATATTCGGGCGATATTTCCACAAGTCGAGGCTTAATTTAAAATTCGACCATTCTGTGCAAAGTTTGGCATTACTCCTACACACTGTAATGCCAAACTTTCCACAGAATGATCGAATTTTAAATAAAGCCTCGACTTGTGGAAATATCGCGACTACGATATGGGGAAATCATCACAGAATTTTTTGTAAAATGTTGGTATTTTGACCATATTAGATCAAGATGACACAAATAGCATATTAAATGTATTCTCTGTGGAAACTCTCGAGTCAATTGGAAAGAAAACTCCCATTGAAAATGGGACTAAAATATGAACCATTCTAACATATTTCCCCTACTCTGGCGTGCAAATATATGGGAGCTATATCTAAATATGAACCAAATTTGACATGCATAGTTAGAATAATAATCCTGCTATCTCAGCAAAAAACGTATATGCACAGAAAAAAAATTTCCGTAGTTAAACTAACTTATTTTTTATTGCAAAAAAATATTTGTTTGTAGTTCAATTTTATTATTTTTTTTGCGAAATTTTCCACAGTCCAATGAAATTTTCGTTTTTTTAAGTATGTCTTAAACATTTTATGAACTTAACGCGCGTATAAAGTTCATTTTTAGCTGAAACAAATGAAAATTTTCGTACGATTCCCAATAATAGTAAGAATGAACTACTGTTTGGTACAATGGTCATGATTTGGCGCCAATGATTTTCTTATTTACTTTTAGTTAATTTTTTCTTCAATGAGAGGCAGTAATTTCGAGAACAACAATTAAAAAGTAAAACATGGTACCAAATTTTCCTGGTTTTAACAACACTTCGTGGAAATCTCAAACCATGGAGTACAAAATAGTTCAATTTTCGAGCGAGGTATTTCATTCTTCCTATAAAACAGTTTACCTTTTTTTCGGTGTGGGAGAATGATTTTGGCCTCCGTGGTAACATGGGTGTAAATCGGGCGAAAGATATATATGGGAGCTATATCTAATTCTGAACCGATTCCAACCAAATTTCATTTCATTTGAAGCAACTCAGGGCAAAACTTTGGCTTTTGAAGCCATATAAGAGCAAATCGGACGAAAGATATATGTGGGAGCTATATCAAAATCTGAACAAATTTGGTATGCTTAACGATACTATTAACTCTAGCTGTGGCACTATGTACAAATGTAAATATTTCATTTTTGACACTCTTGCCATTTCAATAATATTTATCCAATTTTTATGAAATTTAGACTCAGTGGCTAATTTTTCGTGCTCTTTCATAATATGTACAAATTTAACAATATTTTTTACAATATAGCAATTTTTCAATACATTTTTGTATATTTCTTCAAAATCTGCCACTATTTACATAAGTAAATATTGTGATTTAACATACTTTTAGTTGATTTGTTTTGAATAATTTCATATGAAAATAATACAAATAAGAGAAGGGGAAATAAAAACGTAAAATATATATATATATATTTTGGGCAACTGTAGCATTTGGTTTGCACCCAGCTGTGCTCCACACAGACTGGTTTTTTTACATTGTCCACATTTTCGCCTTGTAGGACGCTTCCTTTTTTCTCACCATGGTAGCACATATAGCAAGCGGTTTTTACTTTTGAATATCCTCTATCACCTTCATCAGGCATAAAAGAAATAGCAAACGATTGTATAGGTTCACCGATTATGTGTCTACAATGCTCAATTTGTTTTTTGTAATTGGTTTAGAGCCGTTTAAACAAGATTCACGAAAAATTTAATGTTTTCGCTCCATTGAGAATTTTTATCCAATTTAAATCCGTTTTTACTAACCAAAAATTGCTACCTGTCTAATTCAGATAGCTCACCGTCGTTTTCCATATGATATTCCCCCACTTCATTCTCATGTAAATCGGAGTAAAATTTGGCTCCTGTGGTCATATGTGTATAAATAGAACTAAAGATATAATGGGAGCTATATCTAAATCTGAACCGATTTAAACCAAATTTGGCATGCATAGTAAGAACGTTAAGTCTACACCCTGTGCAAAATTTCACGTAAAGCGAAGTAAAATTTAAGCTTCTGTGGCCATATCCATATATGTGGAAGCTATATCTAAATCTGAACCGATTTCAACCAAATTTGGCAAGCATAGTAAGAATATTAATTCTACTCTTTGTGCAAAATTTCACGTAGATCGGAGCAAAACTTTGGCAATATGGGTGTATATCGGGCAAAAGATATATATGGGAGCTATATCTAACTCTGAACCGATTTCAATAATGTCGAATGTCGATAATGTTCAAAAACAACAATATTTTTTCTGTAGCGAATATCAGAATGCAAAACAAACATAAAAAAGCGGTTATGAAGTTAAAAATAACAAAGTAAACAAAATATTTACATATATAAATAGTGGCAGATAATGTAGAAAAACATTGGTGCCTAAGCTAGGGTTAAACGTACTCCTTGTGCAAAATTTGAAGCAAATCAGGGCAAACCTCTGGCTTTTGAGACCATATGAGTCTAAATCGGGCGAAAGATATATATGGGAGCTATATCTAAATCTGAACTGATTTTAACCAAATTTAGCACAATTAACTACACTACTAAACGAACTCCTTGTGCAAAATTTGAAGCAAATCAGGACAAAACTCTGGCTTTTTTGGCCATATAAGTTCAAATCGGACGAAAGATATATATGGGAGCTATATATAAATCTGAACCGATTTGAACCGAATTTGGCACACTTAACGATACTCTTAAACGTACTCCTTGTGCAAAATTTGAGTAAATCAGGTCAAAATTCTGGCTTTTGAGGCCATATTAGTCGAAATCGGACGATTTCATATTAGATCGGTGGTAAATATATATGGCAGCTATATCTAAATCTGAACCGATTTTTTCCAAAATCAATAGCGATTGTCTTTGAGCCAATGTAAAACTCTGTGCAAAATTTGAGGACGATCGGACTTACACTGAGAGCTGTACTTTGCACACAATATTACATATACAGACAGACGGACAGACAGACAGACGGACATCACTAAATCGACTCAGAATTTAATTCTAAGACGATCGGTATACTAAACGATGGGTCTCTGACTTTTCCTTCTTGGGCGTTACATACAAATGCACAAACTTATTATACCCTGTATGTTACCACAGTAGTGGTGAAGGGTATAAAAAATATTTTCCACTTCCACATGATTTATTTAGTTCTTAGCACCTCTCTAATATGAACAGGACGGAGAATGGAATCGCGGACCATACAGTTTTAAGCCAACATACTATACACTGGGCTGCGTAGCTGTTATTGTCATCAACCGACAATTACCGCTGTAGCCATCATCGCACAAAAAGCTCATACAGTTAAACAGTTATATTTATAAAGCATAATTTTCGGCGCCCACGCGCCGATGTAAAGAAACTGTATTTAACAAAAACATATATTTAGATGGTCATTTTCTCAAAAATACAACTTTTGGAAACGGAAATAACCTAATCTTACATGTATTCCAAAAGTGTTCGCAAGATTTAGAAAAGATACCCGGCATTACAAAATTTGTCTTATTAAATACTTAATGCCAGAAAAGAGCAGTGCTTGATATAAAGAAACGGACTATGATTTATGAACAAAAAAAAATATTTTTTTTTTACAAAAATAAACATTTTGTAACAAAAAAAATTTTTTAGTGATACGAGTTTGAAATTTTCAAAGTGGTCCAAAAAACTCCAACAAAAGAACAAGGTTTTCGATACACGATATATATATATATATATATATATATATATATATATATATATATATATATATATATATATATATATATATATATATATATATATATATATATATATATATATATATATAATATATATATATATATATATATATATATATATATATATATATATATATATATATATATATATATATATATATATATATATATATATATATATATATATATATATATATATATATATATATATATATATATATATATATATATATATATATATATATATATATATATATATATGGTAGCTAAAGGGTGATACGGTCCAAATTTGGTCAAGAGAAAACGCGTGTAAATCGGTGAAATCGTTTATTTAAAAAATCAAATTAAATTTCTTTTTCAAGTTCAATTAGTATAAAATTCAGGAAAAATATTCAGTTAGGCTTTCGCTTTTCCAAATCCGAATTGCCGGGCCTCACGCTTGACACCTGCCATCAGATTTTGTACAGCCACCTTGTCCACATTCTTCGCCGCAGAAAGCCAGTTTGCCTTGAACTGCTTAGCAGTTTTTTGGTCTTCTTTAGGTTCCGCTTGACAATAGCCCAGTATTTCTCAATTGGGCGGAGCTCTAGCGTGTTGGGAAGGTTCTTGTCCTTAGGAACCACCTCCACGTTGTTAGCGGCGTACCACTCCATGGCCTTTTTACCGTAATGGCAAGATGCCAAATCCGGCCAAAACAGTACGGAACAACCGTGTTTCTTCAGGAAAGGCAGCAGACGTTTATTCACTCTTTCACGTAAATTTCTTGGTTGACAGTCCCGGAAGCTATGAAAATGCTGCTTTTCAAGCCACAGGTACTGATGGCTTGCCAAACCAGATATTTCTTTGCGAACTTTGACATTTTTTGTGCTTGAAAATATCTGCTACCTTTCCCCTTCTTTTTGCCGTATAAATCTCCTGTCCCGGAAGCTGCTTGTAGTCGGCTTTGACATAGGTTTCGTTGTCCATTACCACGCAGTCAAACTTCGTCAGCATCGTCGTGTACAGCCTCCGGGATCGCGCCTTGGCCGTCGTATTTTGTTTATCATCGCGATTTGGAGTCACTACCTTCTTGTAAGTCGATAGTCCGGCTCGTTTTTTGGCTCGATGCACGGTTGTAGACGATACACCCAGCTTATTTGCGGCATCTGGGAGAGAGAGGTTAGGGTTTCGCTTGAAACTACCGGCAACTCTCTTTGTCGTCTCAGCGGCTTCCGGTTTTCGATTTCCCCCCGATCAAGACTGCGTGGCTGTCGACAAACGTTCCCCAAACACTTTAATTACATTTGTAACGGTTGATTTGGCAACTTTTAGCGATTTTGCCAGCTTTGCGTGCGTGTAGCTCGGATTTTTGCGATGCGCGAGCAAAATTTTGATACGCTGCTCTTCTTGCTTGGACGGCATTTTGACAACTGAAGAGTGAATTCCAAAATCAAAATAGGAGCAACATTCTACACACACACACCTTCAAAATGAGGGGTGTTCAGGGTGTATTTTGTTTATCATTGCGATTTGGAGTCACTACCTTCTTGTAAGTCGATAGTCCGGCTCGTTTTTTGGCTCGATGCACGGTTGTAGACGATACACCCAGCTTATTTGCGGCATCTCGGAGAGAGAGGTTAGGGTTTCGCTTGAAACTACCGGCAACTCTCTTTGTGGTCTCAGCGGCTTCCGGTTTTCGATTTCCCCCCGATCCAGACTTTCTGGCTGTCGACAAACGTTCTCCAAACACTTTAATTAGATTTGTAACGGTTGATTTGGCAACTTTTTGCGATTTTGCCAGCTTTGCGTGCGAGTAGCTCGGATTTTCGCGATGCGAGAGCAAAATTTTGATACGCTGCTCTTCTTGCTTGGAAGGCATTTTGACAACTGAAGAGTGAATTCCAAAATCAAAATAGGAGCAACATTCTACACACACACACCTTCAAAATGAGGGGTGTTCAGGTTTTTTAAATGCAAAATTGAAAGAAATACGTCAAGTTTATATTGACCAAATTTTGACCGTATCACCCTTTATATCTAAATTTGAACCGATTTGGATTATATTCCGCAAGTTTAACGATGCTCACAAGACATTGGGATGTGCGAAATTTTAAGAAGATCGCTTGATAAGCACGTCAATTATGACCAGATCGGCGATAAATATATATGGCAGCCGAGCCGTTTTTTCCAAATCAATAGCGATTATTTTGTGGGTCAATCGGACTTAAACTGCGAGCTGTACTTTGCACACAAAAATATGTGAACTGACAGACAGACGGACATCGCTAAATCGACTCAGAATTTAACTCTAAGACGATCGGTATACTAAACGATCCGTATACTTCATGGGGTTAAACACAAATATACAAAACTTATTATACCCTGTACCACAGTAGTGGAGAAGGGTATAAAAATACTGCTTTTGAATGGCTACGAATGCATGCACAATAGGGCTATAACTTTTTAACAATTTTTGCGAATTTCAAAATTGGCATACTATAGTCCAATAGGTCATTAAAAACTATGAAGAAATACGTTTTTACTTTTTCGCTAGCGTCAAAAAAGTTCACCCACCAACAGCGATGAAGTTTAGAATATGCCCAGCAAAAACTCTCATTACCCGGTAATCTTGTAGGTAAGCCTATTTAAAAATTAATAACCACTTATTAATTGGCATCGCTTCGGATTACATTTACATACGCATGTCCTAGAAGGAAAGTACTTCTCCCCAGGCATACTTTCGGCCATAAAATAAGTGCTCGCCAGTTCATTTGCCCCTAACGTTTCCTATTATATCAAGCATATGATACGGATTCTTCATTATTACGAGTATTCAAATCGATTTTACTCGTATCCAATTTTTTAGAGTACATGCATTTGTAGTTTAAGTACAATAATATTTTGTCTTGGCTTAGTTAGTTACAAAATTTGACACATAGTAATATTTAGACAAAAATCTGTTAAAATTTAAAATCCTTTATATATTCTGGCAAAATTATTTTTTTCTGCACAATATACTCATGGCAATGTATTTTTGTTTTCAAATTCTTGTAACAGTTGTTAAAGTAAATTTCTGGAATAGGCTGAAAAGAACAAAACGAAAAACCATTTCACTTAGCGTTGGTTATCAAATGGCTACAAACGCTCTAGGAGGCGGTTTCTGCAGATGAACAGACAAACGGATATTTGACGGTGATATATGCAGATTTTCTTTTAGTTTGTGTTGTATTTGATTTTTGATTTTATTTATATGTTGAAATACTAAATTGATAGATATTTTATATTCATTTGGTTCGTTTGTTGAACTCTGTGTTATAAAATATAATAGAAATATCAGCAAATTTATTAATATAGAAAATAAAAACAAGCGTGGACTACCGAAATTTCGATCAGGCCGAATCTTAGATACCCTCCACCATGAAGTACGTACAAATTGCTACTAAAAACTGCCATCCACAATCGAATTACGTGGGTTGTGGTAACTGTTGCCGATGGAAAGGTATCTTAAATTTTCTTCACATTGTTTTCATCCCTCCTCCAAAGGATTGGAAATATACTAATTTTCTCATTCCGTTTGCAACACGAAATCTGGTATCAGACCCTCTAAAGCATATGAAGCGTGGTAAAATTCGGAGTTGATCGATTAATGTGAATCGGTCCATCCGTTGTAATCATGCTTACTTCCAAATGACAAAAGGTATTGCCAATGGGTCATATCGGACTTTTAGTTATAGCCCCCATATAAACCGACCCCCCAAATTCGAAATATCCTTAAAAGCATATTTCATCCGATCTGGTTGTGTTTATTAAAATGTGTTAGGTGGTGTCAGTATCGACATTCTAAACACCCTTCAAAAATTAGTTCATATTGGATTGCGGGATGATTGTTATGCATTGCAAACAACTTTTTATTTCTAAATCACTCGTCTGACAGTTGAAATGTTTATTCCAATGACAGTCAATTTTATTATTTACAGCCTTCAAAATAATTTTGATCTAATTATTTGGTTAATATTTGGCTGAAAAACTGCAGGTGGCTATCGTTAGAGTCCTCCATCATTTAAATGTATATTAATCAAATGTTTCTATCATTGCTCATTATCGTGATACTGGCAGTGTTGAATGGGGACGAACAACACGGTAACAACACCAGAAATGATCCAAAATATGAAGCCCAGACTTTAGACCTTGGTCTAAAGCCATTGAAGTCCCAAAAATTGCAAGAGCTTATAAATGCACGAAAAGTGACCATTTGTGAACATTTCGTGAACAAACAAACTGATCGCTTTCGATTGGCCCTCAGAACTCACGCGCCAACGACAGATACGGTGTAGGCCACCATAACGTCTCGTATTCGTCGATTGTGGGTCAAAATAAATGCCCAGTATAATCGGGAAATGAGCTAAAATCTGTGGATCCAAGTAAACTTTTTTTTGAGTGTATACTAAAAAAAAAACATGAATCCAAAGATTTTGACCTTTCTTTAGGGCTTTTTGTTTAATTCCGAAACAAGGATGCGGCTTTTTTTAACTAAATACATTTTTGAAGCCTATCTGACTTTTAATTTAGGATCAATAAAAATAAAATTAGGATACTCTATTGAATTTTCATCCTATTTTACAATGTAGTAATAAAGCTATTAACGTGCCAATTAAAAAATCCATATTATATCAGATACTTCGAGGAAAAAAAATGTTTTCTTAATTAATAAAACACTTTATGCCAAAAATAAAAAATATTCAGAATAACTATTAGCCCTTATTTGAAGCGTTTTTATTTTAAATCTAAAGATTCAATATATCAGTGAATTTAAAAACCATATATTTAATTTAAAAAAACAACAACAATGCTTAAAGAATAAAACCAACAAAAACAAAACGAATGGAAAAAGAAGAGGAAGCACGCTCCAAATAAACCCAGCCAACTGCACTCAAATCGATGATTTGACTGTGACATAGGAAAAGAGATATGTTTGTTTCGAATTTATTTCGGCATAAGCCGGCTATCATACAAAACCTTTTTTCGGAAGGTTCAAGTGTGGTTCATTGTTGGGTTTAATGAACTGCCTGAATTTATTCTGATAATTGGTTGATAAATTTTCTGCAAGTAAAGGATGCTGATGAGGAATGTGGTAATTCCGAAACGTGCGTCCATCCAACCATCTTGCAGTCTATAGGGCTTTGCCCAAATAAATTTGACAATCATTCTTTTCCTCTGTTGGTTAAGCTACACTTGTAGTTTAGTCAATGCATGGTTTTAAGCTGAAATCAAAAAACAACAACAATGTTTAAAAAAATTTTTTACTTTAAGGGAAATTTTCCTTAGTTTAAGGACATGCAACTTTAACGGAGGGATACAAATTTGGAAGATTCGTGTCCTAAATTTAATGAAAACAAATTTTTGAGGCATATGTTATAAACTTTCTTTTAATTAAAATTTAATTGTTTTAAGGAAATTGGTCCTTAATATAGTGTAAATTGTGCGTCCCAAATTTTAGGTTGTAAAATCTTTCATATTAGGTCAATATTTTTTGTAGTGTATTCTGGAAGGTATAAAATTTATTTTTTAAGCAAATGTTAAATTATGTATAGTGGAAGCCCTTCTCAGTAATACTGGTGAAATTTCTGAGTCTTTCAACGTTTTTCGAAGTAGTTTCCCCGAAATTTGGAACGCCGTTCGGACTTGGTTATAAGAAGGAGGTCCCTTGTCAATGAGCTAAATATGGAATCGGAGAGCTCTCAGTGATACCACAAGGGACTGAATAGTCTAAGTGGGCCTGAAATATCGGCCTGCCACTGTACCTAACCTAATCCAGGCTCATTTGGAATAGTGTAGCAGTCCATTGTGATACCACAAGTTTCTCTCTAAGTTTTATGTTGTAGCTCAATGGCAAGGAACCTCCTTTTATAGCCGATTCCGAACGCATTTTCATATAGGGGAAAAGTACATTTTAATCAAAATCCATTAGCAGAAATCAATTGGATCAACAGACTTTGGTGATTGATTCTATCACTTTCGTGATTGAAGCAGTTTCAGTTAAAAATTAATTGGATCAAATAATTTCGTGGTTGATACCAAAAAAACTAATTTTTCTGTGTAACCAAAATTCTACTAAAACTAAAAGTAGCGATTGTATTAGATACCTCTCTAGCATAGAATTCAGAGAGGGTTTTACAACATCTATACAAAACTCATTTATACTACTGGGTAATTGTGTTGTTGGTGTTGCTGTTGCTATTTTGTTTTTAATAAATTCAAGTGCTTTTATATAGGTATAGATATCTGATGATTGGTATGGGTGAGCGCAAATTATTTCAAGTGTTGCATGAAGCATCTGTACCATATGCGAACCATATGTGGTCCATGACAATGTGTGTTAGGATGTAGCTATGATGGAGAGGGCCTTAAGACTTAGTTGTGCCCTTCAGTGGCACCAATCATAAACCAACATCAATAGGCATACTACAAACTACTGCACAGACATATATACATCCAGAAATTTATCTAAACTATCCGTAGAACAAGAGAAAACATATGCCGCCACATATTTATGTCGTTTCACCATATGGATACGCAAAATAGTGGCAAATAAATGCTTTGTTTAAATTTTAGGCTACAAATAAGAGATGATTTTGCCATACTCTAGTGAATGATAAAAGACTAGCAGATTTTGATGTATTTGCTTATATATAAATAACGGTATAGTAGCTCATGAAGTAAGATTAATAAATGGGATATCTACACGGACGAAAAAGACTGTTTTTCATATGTTTGGGTATAAACATTATATGTTTGGAACTCAAATTTTTAAACACAATATTTTTGAGTGCAAACATATAATGTTCATAAACTAGCATAATATGTTTGGGACATATATGTTAATATGTTAGAACATATTATGTTTGGGACATAAAATGTTTGTAAATATAATATGCTTGGATGCAAACATATATTAATTTAGAAATAGCCCATAAACATATATGTGTTTACAAAGAGAGACAAAGTGTATGCTGGAAGTAAAATAATGAAAGTAACCAATTGGCGCATTACAAAGATATATACACAAAGAAAATTTCATTAAATATAGGACAAATACTATGTGTGAATATAAACAAGTATAAATTTACATATTATGAGTAAACATATATATGTTGTGATATAAGACTTCGCCAAAAATTGTATATGCTTAAGTAAAATATTAAAATGAGTATTCGGAGAGAAAATTCATTCGGAACCAAGATAAAATATATTTGAAAAAAAAGAGCATGAGTTTTGTTTATCATTTTCGCATTACGGGCACAATTTTTTTGTTTCGTCAAAACAAATCGGAACGTAGGACGAGTAAGTCAAAATATTCAAACAAAGGTAATTAAAGGGATCTTCATAAAAACTAACGAAAGGGCACTATACACTGAACAAAAAGCATGTTCGTTTCCAAAGATTGTGTCTCCACTTTAACAATTTTGATATTGATTCCGAATCAAAGAAGCGGAGAAAACAAGTAAGGATGCTTTTAAGACACAATTCTCTTTTAAATGGGGTTTTGTGTACTTGACTCTACGAAGCACATTTCAATTTTTCGCTTTTTCAGCTTTTTGCATATGCTATAAAATGTCCGTTAAAAACAAGACTTCCAGTAGAAATTATGCTATGTTTCAAGTAAAAATTGTCTTTAAAATAAAGTATTGGAAAACATATCCTATTTTTTAATGATTTTTGCCTTGTAGTCAAGATGCAAAAATGCAACAAATTTAAAGACAGTTTCATTAATTTTAAAGAATTTTTCTGAATTATTAAAGTCAAGTTGACCTTAGTCCAAAATTTGTTCTTTCATGTTATGATACCCATTTTTAAGTCAAATCACTTAATTATAACGACAACACGACTTCATTGAAAGTATCGTCCTTTGAACATGGAAAAAAACTTTATATTAGAGAAATGCGTCTTCTACAAACAATTGTTTACACCAAAATAAATTTAAATAAATTGTTCACACCAAAATAAATTTATGTGCTGTTGCAAAATTACTGTTTAGAATTTAAATATAATGTGCTTTTGAATGGTTATCGTTAACCTTAGGATTCGATGGAAAAATATTTCTATATACTCGAATACGCGTTCTTCTTTTGTAAGAGTTTTTGAATTTCTTCGGAAATTTTAAACTTGTATAGAAAAACCTTTATTTGTTACACAATTTTTATTTTTGCAATAAAAAAATAATATTTGATTTGAACTCAGTCCATTTCGTTTGTATCAAGCATTTTTCTTTTCTGACTTTAAGTCTTTTATAAAACACACTTTACAATTTCGTAGTAAAAAATTAATATAATAGTATGTAATGCTGAACACCTTTTCGGGAACTTCCGAACGAATCTGGAATATATGTTAAAAAAATATATTTAAAAAAAAAATAAAATAAAAAAATGGTGTTGGTCGAAGCAGGGATCGAACCCAGGTCCCCGTCACGCAAGGCGGACGACCAACCACTGCTCCACGCTGCCAACAAATGCATGTTTAACAATGTTATGTTGTTAAACAATGTTATGTTTGCATCGGCTCGTGGGCGCCGCAAGCTATGCTATATAAATATAACTTATAAGGATAATTATCTCTTGATGACCATAACAGCTACGTAGGCCAGTGGTTAGTGTGCTGGCTTACAAACTCTGTGGTCCGCTGTTCGAATCCCCGTCCGGCAAAAGGTAAAATTAAAAAAAAATATATATATAAAATATAATAATTTCTTCTAAAATGTTTGTATTACAGAAAAAGTGCTAAAAACTAAAAAACTCGTGGAAGTGAGAAAAATGTAAGGGAATATACAATTAGGCAGAAAAAAAATTTGAGCACAATCTTCTTTGGGAGAAAATTCTTCTAAGCATATAATATTTTTGGGTTCAAAATGTTTCCAAACATATTATATGTTCACATAAGAACATATAGTTTTTTGGAAGACAACATTATTGAATTTGGATGGAAAAATACAAAATGTTTGGAACTTAGACTACCCAAACATATTATATTGTTTAGACCAATATGCCTTCAAACATATTATATATTGGAAGAAATCAAACATATAAATGTTTGGGCAATACCCAAAAATTTATATGCTTGAAGCAAAATATGTTTGGGAATATATGTTACAGAAACGATTTTTTTTGAGGGTGTACCAAGGCGTTCAAATAAAAAACATATTCAGCATTCACACAGGTAAGTAAAGTCTAAAGTCAGGCGGGACCGATTATATTATACCCTTCACCATTATGTAGACCAAAATTTGTGTTACAATCTCAACTCCTTCAAATTTGTTGGGAGTTATTATCAAGGTTTATATTCCTATATACAAATATTTATATCTGAAACGATTTGGAGACAATTTTTTGTACTTCTAAAAAATCGATAGAATTAAAAATGAAATCGGCTAACACCCTGGGATGAAGCACAATGTTAGTAAAAAAAACAAGTAAGGAAAGTCTAAAATCGGGAGGGGCCGACTATATTATACCCTGCACCACTTTGTAGATCTAAATTGTCGATACCATATCACATCCGTCAAATGTGTTGGGGGCTATATATAAAGGTTTGTCCCAAAAACATAAATTTAAATATCACTCGATCAGGACAGAATTTGATAGACTTGTACAAAATCTATAGACTAAAAATTTAAGTCGGCTAATGCACCAGGGTGGAACACAATGTTGGTAAAAAATATGGGAAACATTTAAATCTGAAACAATTTTAAGGAAACTTCGCAAAAGTTTATTTATGATTTATCGCTCGATATATATGTATTAGAAGTTTAGGAAAATTTGAGTCATTTTTACAACTTTTCTACTAAGCAGTGGGGATTTTACAAGGAAAATGTTGGTATTTTGACCATTTTTGGCGAAATCAGAAAAACATATATATGGGAGCTATGTCTAATTCTACTCCCTGTGCAAAATTTCAATTAAATCGGAGTAAAAGATTGGCCACTGTGGTCATATGAGTGTAAATCGGGCGAACGATATATATGGGAGCTATATATACGGTTGAAAAAGACTGTTTTTCATATGTTTGGCTATAAACATTATATGTTTGGAACACAAATTTTTAAACACAATATTTTTGAGTGCAAGCATATAATGTTCATAAACTAGCATAACATGTTTGGGACATATATGTTAATATGTTAGAACATATTATGTTTGGGACATAAAATGTTTGTAAATATAATATGCTTGGATGCAAACATATATTAATTTAGAAATAGCCTATAAACATATATGTGTTTAGTAGCTTGGAGCGCTATTTAACAGGGAGCGATATTGAATTAAGTTGGTCCTTGAGCAAAGAAAACCCCCTGAACCAAATTTCATCAAAATCGATTAAAAATTACGATCGGAATCTTGCGATATTTGGGACCCCACAAAATTTGGTCTAAAACCAATATTTCTGATAGTTACGTTTTTTTAACAAAAATTCATTAGCCCTAACTACAATGTGGTTTAGCCTATAAACAAAATTTACTTAATTTTGTGTGGATGGCATGCCCATATTCGGTCAATATTTTTTCAGTGCACATGAATAATAACTACTTCCACCTACACGCAGAGAAGAAACATGATTGTCACAATCATATTCGAAGAGCAAAATAATATGGTAGGAGCAATTTTTGCGGCGACCATGTAACATTTTCACCTGCAACCATGTTGGCTCTGTGAACATGGTTCTAAGAAAAATAAAATTGTCCTCATCTAAAATGTTATTATATTGATAAAAATAATTTTGTCAAAATACAATGGTCACAATGGATCTAAAATGCTATGGTATTCGTCAAAAATGTTTTTCTTCCATTTAAAAGAACATGGTCACAACTTAAAATGTTTTGATCTTTATGAAAAAACTTTTTTCGTCGTCGAAAAAAGGACGCCCCTTGAAACACAAAATTAACTTTATTTATTTGTTTTATTTATTTATAAACTAATTCATTGTTTATTTGTATTTATAATGTCGTGCAAGCAAACATCACATATTTTTACACACTCTATTTTGGTTCAATTTCAACAATAAGTAATCATTCCATATTTACTTCGTGCCCATCAAATTTAAAAATGCAGGCATCATGTAACTGCAAATAAAAATAAATTATACCATAAGCAAAATACAGAACAAAAACCAGGTAAATTTTTTTCAATTACACTTTCCTTTTTTGTGTTCACATAAAACCACGTGCCACTTCTGAATAAATAAATTAACACAAAACACAGTAATTCCGTATTATCCTTCCATTCGAAGCAGCAATCAACACACGACTGACGCGCAAAATGAAAATTGTGTGTACCTACTCAATGTTTTTATAAAATTCTTTTCGCTGCAAAAAAGTTAAAAAATTAAATGGTCACGAAAAAATTTATCTTTATGACCATGTAATGGTTCTAGACATGTCTATTCCTAACCTATAAAAATACTTTTTTCTCTGCAAAAAAGTAAAAAAATTGAATGGTCAGGTACATGATTTTCCCGACCATGTAATGGTCTCAAATTCTATCATTTAAATAATAGAACATGTTTGCGGCATTTGAGAACCATTTAAATGCTTATTGCCAATATATATTTTTCTCCGCTCGAAAATTATTTTTACAAAGACAAAATACATGGTTAAATGTATGCGGCAACCATGTCCAAACATGTTTTTTCTGTGCGTGTAGTTCCAAGGTAATAGCTGGACAGACATCGCTAGTTGGTGTCAGAATTTCACTACGATCAAAAATATTTGTACGTTATGAGATATGAGACGGATATTTCGATATGTTACAAAGCGAATGACAAACTTAAAACACCACCATTCTATAGTGGAGAACTATATTTGAATTAAAATGTCTTTAGTTAAAATAAATTTGTTTTTAATATTGTGCAATGCATTTTCAATGTATTTTCCTAAAATTATATCACAAGATTTCGGCTGACCCAAGTCGGGACGTGTATTATTGCATAGTTCTTAAGTGAAGGAATCAAAGTAATTAAATTACGACACAAATAAGAATTGTTATAGCGAATATTAATTTTGAAGATAAAAGATTGAGCATTTCGAAGAAACATAAAAATTTTATAAAAGAGACAAACGTTCGTTTTGGAAACATTAATTTTTTTAATGTAAAAGTTTCAATGATGTCTCTTCGTACATCAATGTAACAATCAGTTTTATTTCTTTTTCATTTATCTTCCTTCCACGTACATGAAATGTCCTATACTTTATTGCAATAAATTGCTTTAATATTGTAAGGTACCCACGATAACGATATTGAGTAGGATATATGGCATAATCTAAGCTAATTTCAATAATAAATGGCTATCTGTTTAATGAACACATCCTGTGAAAGCCATAATTCCATGTGTGGCTCATGATAACAAAGATAAATTTGTGACGCAAAATCAAATAATTGCACTACAATCAATAATTAATATTTAATAGCAAATTATGATGGCTCACATTATAATCGATTGAACGGCCATAATAATTTATATGGCAAAGAGACATATTGCAGGCATACACCCTCAAAAAAATCGCTTCTCTAACATATTTTCCAAACATATTTTGCAGGAAGCATATATATTATTGGATACTGCCGAAACATTAATGTGTTTGTCTTATGTGAACATATTGTATGTTTGGAAGCATTTTGAGCCCAAAAATATTATATGCTTGGAAGAATTCTCCCCAAAGAAGATTGTGCTCATTCCCTCACATAATTTTCATTTCCACGAAATTTTTTAGTTCTTGGCACCTTTTTCTGTAATACAAATAATGTTGAAGAAATTATTCAATTTTATAAATTTTTTAATTTTTATCATTCTCCAGAAACATACATTTGTTTGCCACGTGGAGCAATAGTTAGCATGTCCGCCTTTCATGCAAAGGGTCGTGGGTTCAATCCCTGCTCCGACCGTACACCAATTTTTTTTTTAATTTACACATTTATATTTATACTATATTAAATTTTTATAATGAAACTTCGAAATGTGGGTTATTAACAGTCAGAAACAGTGCTTGATATAAACGAAATGGACTGAGCTTTTGGATAAAATATTATTTTTTTTTATTGGAAAAATAACAATGTTTGGCCTTGTCATAAAACAGTTTTCCGAAACAACATACAAGCAATTTCACACAAGTTGCTCTCTTTTGATTCTCTCGCTGTGTTATGTTGATATCTTTCGTCAACCCTGACGGTTTCCATCTCTATTTCTTTCTCTATACTATCTCTCTCTCTCTGTCGCTCTCTGAATAAAATATCACAACATATATATGTTTACTCGAAATTTGTAAATGTATATATGTTTACATTAACACATATTATTTTTATGAAACATTCATGCCCCAAACATAATATATTCTAAAATACTAACATATGTGTCCCAAACATTTAGAGTTAATTTAGGAACATTACATGTTTGCACTTAAATATATTGTGTTTAAAAATTGTGCCCGAACACACATTTTGTTTATATCGGAACATATGAAAAACATATTTTTCTAACAGTGTACCATCCATACATGCATGCAAGTAATCAACTGGGTAATGAGAGCGTTTCCTATGTACATTTCCCCCCATGAGACAGGAGGTTGGAGAAGGGAAATCATACAGGGTGATTGGTAAGTATTACAACCAATTTCAGGTTGCTATCATTTCTAAACCGCTCTTCTGACAACTAACAGATTTATTTCAGTAACAATTCATCATACTGTTTACAAGCTAACGAAATTATTTTTGTCTATGGCATTCACAAATAAAGTTATTCGTGATGGAATTCAAGCGGAAATGTATATTTGGAAAAATCACAAGCTAGTACACTTAACGGAAAAGTTTATTCGCATTAACGATGTTGACCCTCCCTTAAGGATTTTGTTTCTAAGCCACAAATGCTGCTTCCTTATAATAAGGACATTTTTTAGGAAGCTACACTGAAAACAATATTTTCTTGATATTATAGATTACGCAACCTAAATTTTAGCATAAGCAATTTACAAAATATTATGAACAAATTTCTTTAAAATAATGAAATTTTAATTTAAATAATGTTTATAATCTTTGACTCAATTTTGTTGTGTTTAAATTTAGGACAGAAATTTAGGAATGTCTTAGAACGAAGGCAAATTTTCCTTAAAGTAAATAAACAAATCTTTTATTTAAGAAATCGTCTTTATCTTAAGTGAAATATCGAATTTTAGATATAAGATAAATACGCTGCAAATAAAGGGTGATACGGTCAAAATTTGGTCAATATAAACTTGACGTATTTCTTTAAATTTTGCATTTAAAAAACCTGAACACCCCTCATTTTGAAGGTGTGTGTGTGTGTAGAATGTTGCTCCTATTTTGATTGGAATTCACTCTTCAGTTGTCAAAATGCCGTCCAAGCAAGAAGAGCAGCGTATCAAAATTTTGCTCGCGCATCGCGAAAATCCGAGCTACTCGCACGCAAAGCTGGCAAAATTGCTAAAAGTTGCCAAATCAACCGTTACAAATGTAATTAAAGTGTTTGGGGAACGTTTGTCGACAGACAGAAGTCTGGATCGGGGGGACATCGAAAACCGGAAGCCGCTGAGACGACAAAGAGAGTTGCCGGTAGTTTCAAGCGAAACCCTAACCCCTCTCTCCGAGATGCCGCAAATAAGCTGGGTGTATCGTCTACAACCATGCATCGAGCCAAAAAACGAGCCGGACTATCGACTTACAAGAAGGTAGTGACTCCAAATCGCGATGATAAACAATATACGACGGCCAAAGCGCGATCACGGAGTCTGTACACGACGATGCTGACGAAGTTTGACTGCGTGGTAATGGACGACGAAACCTACGTCAAAGCCGACTACAAGCAGCTTCCGGGACAGGAGTTTTATACGGCAAAAGGAAGGGGAAAAGTAGCAGATATTTTCAAGCACATAAAACTGTCAAAGTTCGCAAAGAAATATCTGGTTTGGCAAGCCATCTGTACCTGTGGCTTGGAAAGCAGCATTTTCATAGCTTCCGGGACTGTCAACCAAGAAATGTACGTGAAAGAGTGTTTGAATAAACGTCTGCTGCCTTTCCTGAAGAAACACGGTTGTTCCGTACTGTTTTGGCCGGATTTGGCATCTTGCCATTACGGTAAAAAGGCCATGGAGTGGTACGCCGCCAACAACGTGCAGGTGGTTCCCAAGGACAAGAACCCTCCCAACACGCCAGAGCTCCGCCCAATTGAGAAATACTGGGCTATTGTCAAGCGGAACCTAAAGAAGACCAAAAAAACTGCTAAGGACGAGCAGCAGTTCAAGGCAAACTGGCTTTCTGCGGCGAAGAAGGTGGACAAGGTGGCTGTACAAAATCTGATGGCAGGTGTCAAGCGTGAGGCCCGGCAATTCGGATTTGGAAAAGCGAAATTTATACTAATTGAACTTGAAAAAGAAATTTAATTTGATTTTTTAAATAAACGATTTCACCGATTTACACGCGTTTTCCCGTGACCAAATTTTGACCGTATCACCCTTTATAGGCAGACAATTATTTTGAGGATTTAGCATCTTAGGTTTAAAGTCTTTTTAAGATTAAGAAAACATTTTTCTTTCAAGTTTCCGTTATAATTTAGATTTTTAACCCTTTCACTACCGAAATAAACCTAATGTTTAAAACTTTTATTTTTCTTCTGTTTTTATCATTTTGAAAACCTACCTCAATTACTTCAAGAGCTATATGAGCTTGTTCTGAAAAGTTGATTCTTGAATTGTGACCAAATGGCCTTACGAAAATAAGCGCTATTTGGCTGCAATATCTTTCAAAGTGTGAGAAAAAATACAAAAAAGAAACCGTAAAAGTATCAGCTATAATTTTTATATAGATGTCCATTTACTAGAAACATAGAAAACGTAGAAAATTTGTCTTAAATTTTCGTATTTTTCGTTTATTGTTAAAGAAGTTCATAAAAATGTATTTTAGACCTCACCAATATGGACAATATTTATAGCTTATTTAGTTTAAAGCCTCTACTTTAGAATAACATCGAGAAATAAATCGAAGCTAAGTGGGAAAATAGAAGTTGGTGTCTTTTTCGAATGTGCTTCTAAGTGGACATCGGTAGTGAAAGAGTTAAACTGGCATTTGTGTGCACGAGAATAGATTTATTAATATAGCTTAAAACGAGAATGAAAATTCGATAAATGATCTCGGTATTTTAATTTTATTGATCATAGATTTAAAGCCTGATAGTTCGTAAACAATATCCGCATCTGTGTCTCGGCATAAATAGCAAAATCTTTAAAGAAAGGTCAAAATCTTTGGATCCAAGTAAATTTGATCCGCTTTTTGCCAAACATTCTGTACTAAATATCATCAAAATCTGTTAATAATTGTGACCGGAATCAACAAACACGTGGACAGACGGACAGACTCGAAGGACTAGATCGATTAAGGAGGTGATTCTGGCTTCCAATGCACAAAAGAAAGTTAGATTGGAAAGAACTAAGCAGTAGCTTCGCTTGCATGAAAGTGGCCAGTTACTGAATTTGGTTTCCTCTGAGCAAAAGCCATTCAAAATTGAGCCAAAAACAGTATGATTTAATTTAATTGCCAAAGAGGTCAGCTGAAAATTTACACTTTCGATTGGCCATCAGAACTAAAGTGCCGCCGGCGATAATGGTGTGGTTTGAGAAAATTTTCTATAGAAATAAAATTTTGAGGAAATATTATGCAGAAATTAAATTTTGAGAAAATCTTATATAAAAATTAAATTTTAAGAAAATTTCTATGGAAATACAATTTCAAGAGAAATAAAATGTTGAGAAAATTTTCTATAAAAATAAAATTTCCCGAAAAATTCTCTATAGAAATAAAATTTCGAAAAGATTTTCTATAGAAATAAAATTTTTACCGAATCTTCTACAGAAATAAAATTTTGACAAGATTGACTATAAAAATAAAATTATGACAAAATTTTCTATAGAAATAAAATTTTTGAGAAAGATTTCTATGAAAAAAAATTGAGAAAATCTTATAGAGAAATAAATAAAAATAATTTTAAGAAAATTTTCTATAAAAATACAATTCTTTGGAGAAATAAAATTACGAGAACATTTGCTATAGAAGTACAAATTTGAGAACATTTCTATAGAAATAAAAGGTTGAGAAAATTTTCTATAAAAATAAAATTTCCAGAAAATATATAGAAATACAATTCTTTAGAGAAATCAAATTTGGAGAAAATTTTCTATAGAAGTGCACACGGATGAAAAAGACTGTTTTTCATATGTTTGGCTACAAACATTATATGTTTGGAACACAAATTTTTAAACACAATATTTTTGAGTGCAAGCATATTATGTTCATAAACTAGCATAACAAGTTTGGGACATATATGTTAATATGTTAGAACATATTATGTTTGGGACATAAAATGTTTGTAAATATAATATGCTTGGATGCAAACATATATTAATTTAGAAATAGCCTATAAACATATATGTGTTTAGTAGCTTGGAGCGCTATTTAACAGGGAGCGATATTGAATTAAGTTGGTGGTTGTTGCTTGTTATTACAAAATTAACATTTTATTTTTCCTTGGGCAATTGATCAGCTACTTCTTTGATCCTTACAAACTGTGTGGTCCGCTGTTCGAATCCCCGTCCGGCAAAAGGTAAAATTAAAATAAAAAAAATCATAAAATTGAATAATTTCTTCTACAATGTTTGTATTGCAGAAAAAGGTGCTAAGAACTAAAAAATCTCGTGGAAGTGAGAAAGAATGTGGGGGAATATACAATTAGGCAGAAACAAAATTTTGAGCATTCAGGTCGAAAACCTATGTTGTTAGCACCTATATTACCTGTTTATTTTCGTAATTCATTATGATTGTAAATATATAAATAAATAAATAAAATTTTGAGCACAATATTGTTTGGGAGAATTTTTTTTAAGCATATAATATTTTTGGGTGCAAAATGCTTCCAAACATATTATATGTTCACATAATAACATATTGCTTTTTGGAAGACAACATTATTGAATTTGGATGCAAAAATACAAAATGTTTGGAACTTAGACTACCCAAACATATATTGTTTAGACCAATATGCTTTTAAACATATTATATATTGGAAGAGATCAAACATATAAATGTTTGGGCAATACCCAAAAATGTATATGCTTGAAGCAAAATATGTTTGGGAGTATATGTTACAGAGGCGATTTTTTGTGAGGGTGCATTTTTGAGAAAATTTCTATAGAAATAAAATTTTGAGAAAATTTTCTATAAAAATAAAATTTTGAAAAAAAATTCTATAGAAATAAATTTTCTACAGAATTTTCTATAGAAATACAATTTTGACAAAATTTTCTATAGAAATATAATTTTGACAAAATTTTCTATAGAAATAAAATTTTGACACAATTTTCTATAGAAATAAAATTTTGACAAAATTTTCTATAGACATAAAATTTTGACAAAATTTTCTATAGAAATAAAATTTTGATAAAATTTTATATAGGAATAAAATTTTGACAAAATTTTCTATAGAAATAAAATTTTGACAAAATTTTCTATAGAAATAAAATTTTGACAACATTTTCTATAGAAATAAAGTTTTGACAAGATTTTCTACAGAAATAAAATTTTGACACTACTATAGAAATAAAATTGTGACAACATTTTCAATAGGAATTAAATTTTCACAAAATTTTCGATAGGAAAAAAATTTTTACAAAATTTTCGAAATTTTCGAAAATAATTTTCAGAATATTTTCTATAGAAATAAAATTTTGAGAAAATCTTCTATAGAAGTAAATTTTTGAGAAAACGATTTTCGTAGAAATAAACTTTTATATAAAAACAAAATTTTGAGAACATTTTCTAAAAAAATAAAATTTTGACAAAATTTTCTATAGAAATAAAATTTTGACAAAATTTTCTATAGAAATAAAATTTTGACAAAATTTTCTATAGAAATAAAATTTTGACAAAATTTTCTATGGAAATAAATATTTTGTTCTTTTATTGTTGGTTTGTTCTTCAATCATATTTGTTGGTTTGATTTCAGCTGAAAGTAATTGCTTTGACTAAACTACAAGAGTAGCTTAAAAAACAGAGGTAAAGTATATTTGCCAAATTTATTTGGGCAAACTCCTACTGCAAAATAAACCCGGCCAACTGCACTCTAATCGATGATTTTACTTTGGCAAAGGAAAAGAGAAGTGTTTGTACAAAGATTTATTTAGGCAAAAGCAGACTATCGAAAACCTTTTTTCGGAAGGTTCAAGTGTAGTTCACCTTGACTTTTGTGAATTACCAGAATTTATTCTGATTATTCGTTGATAGTTTTGCTGCAAGTAGAGGATGCTGAAGAGGAATGTGGTAATTCCGAAACGGTCGTCCAGTCAAATATCTTGCAGTCTAGAGGGATTTGCCCAAATAAATTTGACAAACATTCTTCTCCTCTGATGGTTAAGCTACTATTGTAGTTTAGTCAACGCAATGTTTTTAAACTGAAATCAAAACATCAAATGAATAAAATTTTGACAAAATTTTTTTATAAAAATAAAATCTGGAGAAAATTTTCTACAGAAATAAAATTGAGGCACAATTTTTGATAGATATACAATTTTGACAAAATTTTCTATAGAAATAAATTATTGAAAACATTTTCTATAGAAATAAAATATTGAGAAAATCTTCCATAAAAAAGTGATAAAATTTTCTGCGGAAATTAAATTTTGAGAAAATTGCCTATAAATTCAATATGTTTGTCAATTTTAATTCAATATATCTTAAAAATTTTCTTTAAATTCAATATCTTGCAACATTTTAATTTTCGTGTTATTTCATACCCAAAAATTGTTGATAATAAGTTGGCCATTTGAAAGCATTATAATTTCCAAAGGTATTAAATTCGAACAAATCTAAACCGATTCTTAAATTTGACGGTATTTCCGAAATTTTTTGTTTGTGAACAATAAATGGGAAAAATGGGGAAAAATTATGGCGCTTTTCTTTGTTGCATTACATGTCAGTCCCATTCGACTTTTGTTTTTTCTCATTAGCGTTCGCCCATGTATATCGGCAGATGGACGACCGGACACTAAGGGCTAGATGGAATCATGAGGTGATTCCGAGTTAATCGTAATAAATTGTAATGCTGTGAAGACTATGGAAATTCGAATTAGCCAGTGATGAAACATGTGTATAGTCAGTCTTGTGAAGATTGGTATCTGGCATTTACTTTTCAATAATTTAATAATATCAATTCCTTAATCTTCATATCCAATAAGATCGTATTAAAATTATAATATATAAAGTAATAATATGTAGTCTATCGATATAAATTTGTATGGGGTCTAAAATCTATATTTCTGTTAGAGACATTTTCTTGCAAGACAAAGTTCTTATACCCTGACCACTATGTGGTTTAGGGTAAAAATCGTGTAAGTAATGCTAATGACATTTCGAAGGGTTTCGATGCTTTTCCAAGCGTTTTTGCACAAAATGTGATACTCCGTCCGGGCACGTGTTTATAGAGGAGCACATTATTATTGATCTTATCTAATAGATTCACTAATGATGTATAATCTAATTAAATTCCTATATGATTTAATATACATGCAATAATTTTTATCTTCTGTATTATTGGAAATGAGCAAATTGGTGTGGACACTTGTTTTCCTTTATGATAAACAAACAACCCACGTATTCTTAGGGGATTATTTCGAACATTAATACGATCTAAAGAAAGAAGTGCATTTGCACTGAACTCTTGCGTTGGGTCAATCAACGCAAAGTCCGTCCCATGTTTATCTATTGTGAAATTTGCTGATATGTAAAAATGTTGTTGCTTTTTTTTAATATATTTTATTTTTCATTAATTTCAATAAATTTTTATATTCGTTCGTTCCTTGGCTCAGTGGTGGTCCATTTCCATAGTATCCACTCAATTTTATATGAAGTCGTTTCCAATTCATTTATCTTTGCCATATTGTTTTTGTTATTCTGCCCACGATACAATGGATGCTAGCTATGTGCCGCGCCCGTTCTATTTTTTTATACCCTCCATCATAGGATGGGGGTATATTAACTTTGTCATTCCGTTTGTAACACATCGAAATATTGCTCTAAGACCCCATAAAGTATATATATTCTGGGTCGTGGTGAAATTCTGAGTCGATCTAAGCATGTCCGTCCGTCCGTCCGTCCGTCCGTCCGTCTGTTGAAATCACGCTAACTTCCGAACGAAACAAGCTATCGACTTGAAACTTGGCACAAGTAGTTGTTATCGATGTAGGTCGGATGGTATTGAAAATGGGCCATATCGGTCCACTTTTACGTATAGCCCCCATATAAAGGGACCCTCAGATTTGGCTTGTGGAGCCTCTAACAGAAGCATATTTCATCCGATCCGGCTGAAATTTGGTACATAGTGTTGGTATATGGTCTCTAACAACCATGCAAAAATTGGTCCATATCGGTCCATAATTATATATAGCCCCCATATAAACCGATCCCCAGATTTGGCTTGTGGAGCCTCTAAGAGAAGCATATTTCATCCGATCCGGCTGAAATTTGGTACATGGTGTTAGTATATGGTCTCTAACAACCATGCAAAAATTGGTTCACATCGGTCCATAATTATATATAGCCCCCATATAAACCGATCCCCAGATTTGGCTTACGGAGCCTCAAAGAGAAGCAAATTTCATCCGATCTGGCTGAAATTTGGTACATGATGTTGGTATATGGTCTCTAACAACCATGCAAAAATTGGTCCACATCGGTCCATAATTATATATAGCCCCCATATAAACCGATCCCCAGATTTAGCTTGTGGAGCCTCTAAGAGAAGCATATTTCATCCGATCCGGCTGAAATTTGGTACATGGTGTTGGTATATGGTCTCTAACAACCATGCAAAAATTGGTCCATATCGGTCCTTAATTATATATAGCCCCCATATAAACCCGTCCGCAGATTTGACTTGTGGAGCCTCAAAGAGAAGCAAATTGCATCCGATCCGGCTGAAATTTGGTACATGGTGTTGATATATGGTCTGTAACAATCATGCAAAAATTGGTCCACATCGGTCCATAATTATATATAGCCCCCATATAAACCGATCTCCAGATTTGGCTTGCGAAGCCTCAAAGAGAAGCAAATTGCATCCGATCCGGCTGAAATTTGGTACATGGTATTGGTATATGGTCTCTAGCAACCGTGCAAAAATTGGTCCATATCGGTCCATAATTATATATAGTCCCCATATAAAACGTTCTCCAGATTTGACCTCCGGAGCCTCTTGGAGGAGCAAAATTCATCCGATCCGGTTCAAATTAGGAACGTGGTGTTAGTATATGGTCGCTAACAACCATACCAAAATTGGTCCAATCACACAAAACTTGAAACTAGAGCCAAAAATAATCTACCAAAATTTTATTTCTATAGAAAATTTTGTCAAAATTTTATTTCTAGAGAAAATTTTGTTAAAATTTTATTCGGTTCATAATAAAATTTTCATCATTGCCAAAATTTTATTTCTATAGAAAATTTTGTTCAAATTTTATTCGGTTCATAATTATGGTTGCCACTCGAGCCAAAAATAATCTACCAAGATTTTATTTTTATAGAAAATTTTGTCAAAAGTTTATTTCTATAGAAAATTTTGTTAAAATTCTATTTCTGTACACATTTTTGTCAAAATTTTCTTTCTATAGAAAATTTTGTGAAAATTTTTATTTCTATAGAAAATTTTGTGAAAATTTTATTTCTATAGAAAATTTTGTTAAAATTTTATTTCTGTAGAAAATTTTGTCAAAATTTTATGTCTACTTTGTCAAACTGAATTATATACGTATTGGATCGATCTTTTTATACCCTCCATCATAGGATGGGGGTATATTAACTTTGTCATTCCGTTTGTAACACATCGAAATATTGCTCTAAGACCCCATAAAGTATATATATTCTGGGTCGTGGTGAAATTCTGAGTCGATCTAAGCATGTCCGTCCGTCCGTCCGTCCGTCCGTCCGTCCGTCCGTCCGTCTGTTGAAATCACGCTAACTTCCGAACGAAACAAGCTATCGACTTGAAACTTGGCACAAGTAGTTGTTATCGATGTAGGTCGGATGGTATTGAAAATGGGCCATATCGGTCCACTTTTACGTATAGCCCCCATATAAAGGGACCCTCAGATTTGGCTTGTGGAGCCTCTAACAGAAGCATATTTCATCCGATCCGGCTGAAATTTGGTACATAGTGTTGGTATATGGTCTCTAACAACCATGCAAAAATTGGTCCATATCGGTCCATAATTATATATAGCCCCCATATAAACCGATCCCCAGATTTGGCTTGTGGAGCCTCTAAGAGAAGCATATTTCATCCGATCCGGCTGAAATTTGGTACATGGTGTTAGTATATGGTCTCTAACAACCATGCAAAAATTGGTTCACATCGGTCCATAATTATATATAGCCCCCATATAAACCGATCCCCAGATTTGGCTTACGGAGCCTCAAAGAGAAGCAAATTTCATCCGATCTGGCTGAAATTTGGTACATGATGTTGGTATATGGTCTCTAACAACCATGCAAAAATTGGTCCACATCGGTCCATAATTATATATAGCCCCCATATAAACCGATCCCCAGATTTAGCTTGTGGAGCCTCTAAGAGAAGCATATTTCATCCGATCCGGCTGAAATTTGGTACATGGTGTTGGTATATGGTCTCTAACAACCATGCAAAAATTGGTCCATATCGGTCCTTAATTATATATAGCCCCCATATAAACCCGTCCGCAGATTTGACTTGTGGAGCCTCAAAGAGAAGCAAATTGCATCCGATCCGGCTGAAATTTGGTACATGGTGTTGATATATGGTCTGTAACAATCATGCAAAAATTGGTCCACATCGGTCCATAATTATATATAGCCCCCATATAAACCGATCTCCAGATTTGGCTTGCGAAGCCTCAAAGAGAAGCAAATTGCATCCGATCCGGCTGAAATTTGGTACATGGTATTGGTATATGGTCTCTAGCAACCGTGCAAAAATTGGTCCATATCGGTCCATAATTATATATAGTCCCCATATAAAACGTTCTCCAGATTTGACCTCCGGAGCCTCTTGGAGGAGCAAAATTCATCCGATCCGGTTCAAATTAGGAACGTGGTGTTAGTATATGGTCGCTAACAACCATACCAAAATTGGTCCAATCACACAAAACTTGAAACTAGAGCCAAAAATAATCTACCAAAATTTTATTTCTATAGAAAATTTTGTCAAAATTTTATTTCTAGAGAAAATTTTGTTAAAATTTTATTCGGTTCATAATAAAATTTTCATCATTGCCAAAATTTTATTTCTATAGAAAATTTTGTTCAAATTTTATTCGGTTCATAATTATGGTTGCCACTCGAGCCAAAAATAATCTACCAAGATTTTATTTTTATAGAAAATTTTGTCAAAAGTTTATTTCTATAGAAAATTTTGTTAAAATTCTATTTCTGTACACATTTTTGTCAAAATTTTCTTTCTATAGAAAATTTTGTGAAAATTTTTATTTCTATAGAAAATTTTGTGAAAATTTTATTTCTATAGAAAATTTTGTTAAAATTTTATTTCTGTAGAAAATTTTGTCAAAATTTTATGTCTACTTTGTCAAACTGAATTATATACGTATTGGATCGATCTTTTTCGATTTAATATATACCCCGTATGGACTTACATATAATTTAGAAGATGGTATTAGGAGTTTTTAAGATACCTTGCCATCGGCAAGCGTTACCGCAACTTAACTGCCACTTGTGGGTGGCAGTGTTTAGAAGAAGTTTCTACGCAATCCATGATGGAGGGTACATAAGCTTCGGCCTGGCCGAACTTACGGCCGTATATACTTGTTCGATTTAATATATACCCCGTATGGACTTACATATAATTTAGAAGATGGTATTAGGAGTTTTTAAGATACCTTGCCATCGGCAAGCGTTACCGCAACTTAACTGCCACTTGTGGGTGGCAGTGTTTAGAAGAAGTTTCTACGCAATCCATGATGGAGGGTACATAAGCTTCGGCCTGGCCGAACTTACGGCCGTATATACTTGTTATTTTTCACTTTGTCGTTTTCGATGTTGCTGCCGCTTTCGTTTGGACGCTTGGATGAACAATTTGCCTGTTCGCAAGTGACAGTTCAATAGACAAGCGACGGCCGGATAAATGAACGGACAGATAGGCAAATCGATAGACTTAAGGACAGCCAAAGAGCCAATTGGTGTGCTAGCTGGCCTGTCATTGGCAGATAATAATGAAATTGTTAATTTTTTCTGTATTTATAATTTATTCTTTATGTTACGCTTGTCGGCAGACACACTCATACATTAGGGTGGTGTTATCTGCCAATTCATAAGGCAATAAAACTTTTCATACTCCCTGGAGACTAATCATAGATTACTGTTTAATCACTATCGATTGTTTGTAGTAAAACAAAGAATGAATTATGGGGCTAAAGTCTGAGAATACAAGTGAAGAGTACACTCCAAAAAATTTACTTGGATTCAAAGATTTTGATTCTCTTAAGCGTTTTGGTATTGATTTCGAGCCAAAGACACATTAAGAGATAAAATTTCTTTTCTCAAGAACGAAAGTTTAGACATACAAAAATTTTGCGACAATCGTTAAATCATTTGTCATAAAGTCGGGTTCGTTGGTTTGACAGCTAGAAAGAGGAATTTCGTTTTTAACATAAAGTAATTTTTTTAGGAAATATCTGGTATTAAAACTAGGCTCTTTAAAATTAGAATTAGGTTGCAGATTGGAGGTGTGCACGTGACATGAAATTGTCGTAACTCACGAAAATCTTCGTGACTCACGCGTGAGTCACGCTGATGACAACGTCGTGAGTGTGCATGAGCGTGATTAACAAACCAAATATCGTGCGTGAGTCACGAAAATAATTTCTTCGTGAGTGTGCGTGAGTAACGATTTTCGGAAAAACACGCTCACGAAAATAATCCTTCCCACGGATATAAAAGGCTTACGAGTTAAATTCATTTACATTTTTAGTGACACCTGGGATGTTAAGAGTTTAATAATGCTCTCGATTTTAATCATGCTCATGTTTTCAGACACGACGCTAAGGTAAATTACTAATAAAATTATTCGTGAGTCACGATATTTTTCGTGACGCAAATTTCAAAGATTCATATCCTAAATTTAAAGAATACAACTTTTAAGGCAAAGATTTTGAACTTACTTTAAAACAAAAATTCTTTATTTTTAACGAAATTTGTCCTTGGGTTACAGGGACAGCCCGATTTGATTCAGGCTCTGAATGGTCGATTGTGATAAAAAAAATTTTCCTTTATATTTTGTAAATTACTTGTTCTAAATTTTTCATGAATTTTAGAGGGCATGTGCTAACATCTCGTACCAAATATTTACCGAATCGGGTTTAGTCTTCCAAGAGACACCAGAGGTCAATTCTGGGAATTGGTTTGTATGGGGGCTATACAAAAATGTGGCCCTTTTGCAATACCCACCGAACTACATCAATAACAACGGAAGTTAGAGTGATTTAACACTCAAAAAAAAAAAAGTTTACTTGGATCCAAAGATCTTGACCTTCCTTTAAGGATTTTGGTATTGATTCCGAGCCAAAGATGCGGCTTCTTTAAAATAAAGACATTTTTTATGGACCTCCCTGGCTTTAAATCTAGGATCAATAAAATTAAAATTGGATACAGATCTCATTCATCGAATTTTTATTTTCGGTTTGCGATGTATTAATATAGGTATTCATGTACAAACAAATTCCAGTTTCAAAATCCAAATTATGCCAAGTACTTCAAAGTAAAAACTATTTTCTAAATGCTAAAAAAACTTCAAACAAACGATGCCCTTGAAATAAGTCTTGGCCTATATTTGAAGCGTTTTTATCTTACATTTAAAAATTCAATATGTCAGTTGAGTTGAAGACGATTTCTTTAAATTAAAAATGTTTTTCTTTATTTTAAGGAACATTTGCTTTACTTCAAAGATCTACATCTTCAACAGAGGGATGCAAAATTTCAAGATTTGTGTCCTAAATTTAATGAAAAAATTTTTTGAAGCAAGGATTATAAACTTTCTTTTAACTAAAATGTCATCATTTTAAAGAATTTTGTCCTTGGCATTGCGTAAATTTTGAGTCTTAAAATTTAAGTTGCATAATCTTCCATATTATGTCAATATTGTTTTCAGTGAAATAGACGGACGGACATCGCTTGATCGACTCAGAATTTCACCACGATCTAGAATATACATACTTTATGGGGTCTGAGACCCATATTTTGATCCTATGGTGGAGGGTATAAAACTTGCTTTACTTCAAAGAATAACAACTTTATCGGAGGGACGCATATTCAATGATTCGTGTCCTACATTTAAAAAAATTTAAATTTCCTTATATTAAAGAAATAATCCTTAATACATATTGTGTGCATTGCGTGTTCTAAAAATTAGGTTCCATAATTTTTCGTATTAGGTCAATAATAGTACCAAGGCCACATCTTTTGGATTTGCCGATAAACAAAAAAATTAGTAACATTTCAATTGATACACTTAAAAAAAAAGTTAACCTTTATGGCACTAAAGCCATTTTAACTATATTTCGGTTCATGGAATTATTATACCCTCCACCATAGGATGGGGGGTATATTAACTTTGTCATTCCGTTTGTAACACATCGAAATATTGTTCTAAGACCCCATAAAGTATATATATTCTGGGTCGTGGTGAAATTCTGAGTCGATCTGAGCATGTCCGTCCGTCCGTCCGTCTGTTGAAATCACGCTAACTTCCGAACGAAACAATCTATCGACTTGAAACTTGGCACAAGTAGTTGTTATTGATGTAGGTCGGATGGTATTGTAAATGGGCCATATCGGTTCACTTTTACGTATAGCCCCCATATAAACGGACCCCCAAATTTGGCTTGCGAGGCCTCTAAGAGAAGCAAATTTCATCCGATCCGGCTGAAATTTGGTACATGGTGTTAATATATGGTCTCTAACAACCATGCAAAAATTGGTTCACATCGGTCCATAATTATATATAGTCCCCATATAAACCGATCCCCCGATTTGGCTTGCGAGGCCTCTAAAAGAAGCAAATTTCATCCGATACGGCTGAAATTTTGTACATGGTGTTAGTATATGGTCTCTAACAACCATGCAAAAATTGGTTCACATCGGTCCATAATTATATATAGCCCCCATATAAACCGATCACCAGAGTTGACCTCCGGAGCCTCTTGGTAGACCAAAATTTATCTGATTCAGTTGAAATTTTGTACGTGGTGTTAGTATATGGCCTCAAACTCCCATGCAAAAATTGGTCGGTATCGGTCCATAATTATATATAGGCCCCATATAAACCGATCCCCAGATTTGACCTCCAGAGCCCTTTGGAAGAGCAAAATTCTTCCCATTAGGTAGAAATTTGGTACACACAAAAAAATTTCGCGAAAATTTTTCCAATTAAAATTTTAATTGGGTTTTAAAAAATATTCAATTAAAAATTTAATTGATTCAACAAATTTTTTAATTGAAACAAAAATCAATCACAAAAATAATAGTATCAATTAGTTTTTTAATTGGATCAATTAACTTTTTAATTGACCTTCAATTAATTTTTAATTGATACTATCATTTCTGTGATTGAAGACATTTCAATTAAAAATTAATTGGATCGATTAATTTCGTGATTGAATCAGAAAAAAATTGTTTTGTGTGAACGTGATGTTAGTATATGGTATCCAATAATCTTGCAGGAATTGGTTCCTTTCAGTCCATAATTATATATAGCTCCCATATAAACCGATCCCCAGATTTGACCTCCGGTGCCTTTTGGAGAAGCAAAATTCATCCGATCTGCTTGAAATTTGGTACGTGGTATATAGTATATGATATTTAACAACCATGCCAAAAGTGGTCCATATCAGTCCATAATCATATATAGCCCCATATAAACCGATCCCGAGATTTGGTTTTGGAGCCTCTTGGAGGAGCAAATTTCATCCGAGTGAGTTGAAATTTGGTACATAGTGCTAGTATATGGTCGTTAACAACCATGCCTAACTAGGTCCATATCGGTCTATAGTTATATATATCCCTCAGATAAATCGATTTCCAATCACACAAAAATTGGTCCATATCAAGTTCATAATTGTATATAGCCCCAATATAAGCGACCCCCATTTTTCAATTCTGGCTCTCTACTTACCGTGCAAAAAGTCCATATCGATTCGTAATTATTTGTAGACTTAAGTATACATAACTTTTTTGTCTAATATATACCACGTATGGACTAACTCACAATTTAGAAAACGATGTTAAGAAGTTTTAAGATACCACAACCCAAGTAATTAGATTGTGGATGACAGTCTTTCGTAGAAGTTTCAACGCAATCCATGGTGGAGGGTACATAAGATTCGGCCTGGCCGAACTTACGGCCGTATATACTTGTTACGTTTTGAGAAAGTATCCTTAACTTTAATATTTGTTGGTGTACGGTAGTTAGATGAACTAAAAAAGGGGGAAAATTATACACAAATGAAGCACAAAGATTTAATAAATTCGTGTCTCACAAAAAAAGTTTAGAATTTCGTAAAATTTGTAAAATTTTACAATAATGAGGCAATCCTCAACTTCGTATGGTGCACTAAACAAATCATGTCTGGTTCCAAAGATTTTGTCTTTAAACTAATGATTTTGGTATTGATTCCGATCCAAAGAAGCGCCGAAAAAGTAAAAATATGTAAAGACAATTTCATTAATTTTGAAGAATTTTTCAGAACTTTTAAAGCCAAGTTGACTTTACTCAATCAAATTTTCCCTTCCTGTTAAGATGTTCATTTTTATGTCGTTCCACTTAACTATAAGGACAAAACCACTTTATTGAAAAGTTTATCGACTTTTGTACAAAGAAAAAACTTTGTATCAGAGAAATGCTTCTTCTATACTCTGCAAAATTCGCATTCGTATTGTAAGGACATGAAATCTTTGGTCTCAGTGGAAATATTTTTCAGCATACTTAAGACATTTTTTCAATTTTTAATTCAAACTATGTAATTTTCTTTAACAAGTGAAAACAAAATAATTATGTCTAATAAATTTTCTTGAATTTGTCGTGATATCGGCGTTTGTAGACCACCTACCCTTGTGTTTCGATTCGAGAGAATATATTGTGCTTGTCCACAATTCCCCTTTTCGCGTTTTTTTATACCCTCCATCATAGGATGGGGGTATATTAACTTTGTCATTCCGTTTGTAACACATCGAAATATTGCTCTAAGACCCCATAAAGTATATATATTCTGGGTCGTGGTGAAATTCTGAGTCGATCTAAGCATGTCCGTCCGTCCGTCCGTCCGTCCGTCCGTCCGTCTGTTGAAATCACGCTAACTTCCGAACGAAACAAGCTATCGACTTGAAACTTGGCACAAGTAGTTGTTATCGATGTAGGTCGGATGGTATTGAAAATGGGCCATATCGGTCCACTTTTACGTATAGCCCCCATATAAAGGGACCCTCAGATTTGGCTTGTGGAGCCTCTAACAGAAGCATATTTCATCCGATCCGGCTGAAATTTGGTACATAGTGTTGGTATATGGTCTCTAACAACCATGCAAAAATTGGTCCATATCGGTCCATAATTATATATAGCCCCCATATAAACCGATCCCCAGATTTGGCTTGTGGAGCCTCTAAGAGAAGCATATTTCATCCGATCCGGCTGAAATTTGGTACATGGTGTTAGTATATGGTCTCTAACAACCATGCAAAAATTGGTTCACATCGGTCCATAATTATATATAGCCCCCATATAAACCGATCCCCAGATTTGGCTTACGGAGCCTCAAAGAGAAGCAAATTTCATCCGATCTGGCTGAAATTTGGTACATGATGTTGGTATATGGTCTCTAACAACCATGCAAAAATTGGTCCACATCGGTCCATAATTATATATAGCCCCCATATAAACCGATCCCCAGATTTAGCTTGTGGAGCCTCTAAGAGAAGCATATTTCATCCGATCCGGCTGAAATTTGGTACATGGTGTTGGTATATGGTCTCTAACAACCATGCAAAAATTGGTCCATATCGGTCCTTAATTATATATAGCCCCCATATAAACCCGTCCGCAGATTTGACTTGTGGAGCCTCAAAGAGAAGCAAATTGCATCCGATCCGGCTGAAATTTGGTACATGGTGTTGATATATGGTCTGTAACAATCATGCAAAAATTGGTCCACATCGGTCCATAATTATATATAGCCCCCATATAAACCGATCTCCAGATTTGGCTTGCGAAGCCTCAAAGAGAAGCAAATTGCATCCGATCCGGCTGAAATTTGGTACATGGTATTGGTATATGGTCTCTAGCAACCGTGCAAAAATTGGTCCATATCGGTCCATAATTATATATAGTCCCCATATAAAACGTTCTCCAGATTTGACCTCCGGAGCCTCTTGGAGGAGCAAAATTCATCCGATCCGGTTCAAATTAGGAACGTGGTGTTAGTATATGGTCGCTAACAACCATACCAAAATTGGTCCAATCACACAAAACTTGAAACTAGAGCCAAAAATAATCTACCAAAATTTTATTTCTATAGAAAATTTTGTCAAAATTTTATTTCTAGAGAAAATTTTGTTAAAATTTTATTCGGTTCATAATAAAATTTTCATCATTGCCAAAATTTTATTTCTATAGAAAATTTTGTTCAAATTTTATTCGGTTCATAATTATGGTTGCCACTCGAGCCAAAAATAATCTACCAAGATTTTATTTTTATAGAAAATTTTGTCAAAAGTTTATTTCTATAGAAAATTTTGTTAAAATTCTATTTCTGTACACATTTTTGTCAAAATTTTCTTTCTATAGAAAATTTTGTGAAAATTTTTATTTCTATAGAAAATTTTGTGAAAATTTTATTTCTATAGAAAATTTTGTTAAAATTTTATTTCTGTAGAAAATTTTGTCAAAATTTTATGTCTACTTTGTCAAACTGAATTATATACGTATTGGATCGATCTTTTTCGATTTAATATATACCCCGTATGGACTTACATATAATTTAGAAGATGGTATTAGGAGTTTTTAAGATACCTTGCCATCGGCAAGCGTTACCGCAACTTAACTGCCACTTGTGGGTGGCAGTGTTTAGAAGAAGTTTCTACGCAATCCATGATGGAGGGTACCTAAGCTTCGGCCTGGCCGAACTTACGGCCGTATATACTTGTTTTTCATTATTAATATAGCGTTGACGATGATTATAATGATGCTGGCGATGACGATCCAGCTTCATCATTTGTTTCATCGATATTGTTTACTTCAGAGTCACTATGTTCGCCACTAATCTGGGGCAATGATTGATTATTTACGTACACATGTATGTGTAGGTTATCGCGCGATAAATACACAACCAAATGTTTATATGTCCTAAGTATCCCAGTGGTGGAATCGGTTAGTTATTTATCTCCAAATGATGCCTCGCATTAGCCCTTATTGCGAATGATATCCTATGTCATATTATATATTTTATTGAAGCAATCCAGAAGTCAAGAACTTTCCCTATATTTTAATCGACTATGAATGCATTTCGGAATTAGGAATATAGGAGGTATTTTTAATGCAATGGGTATATTAACCCTCTAATGCGGGCTTTGGCAGGCGGGCTTAATTTAATAAGGAAGCTTTTAGTAAAACACACCCTAAGATAACAAAAATGGGCAAAACTTATTTGAAACTATTCAAGAGGCTTTGCAGCATATGCTGAATTTTACGGTATACATTTGTCTTGCTTCGTTCTCCTGCTTTTGTGTCGTTAACATTGAAAATTTAATCAGCTGGCAAAAAAATTGGGGCATTAAAGGGTTAATTTTGATTAGCAAGCTATAAGGCATTACCGAAAGTCATAATGGTTAGCCCAACTTACAATGGTTAGGCCATTACGCATACAAATCGTCATGGGTTCAATTCCAGTTTTGACCAAACACAGTTCTTCAGCCTCTCAGTAATGCTGTTGACATTTCAGAGTGGTTAGGTTAGGTTAGGTTAGGTTATGTGGCAGCCCGATGTATCAGGCTCACTTAGACTATTCAGTCCATTGTGATACCACAGTGGTGAACTTCTCTCTTATCACTGAGTGCTGCCCGATTCCATGTTAAGCTCAATGACAAGGGACCTCCTTTTTATAGCCGAGTCCGAACGGCGTTCCACATTCCAGTGAAACCACTTAGAGAAGCTTTGAAACCCTCAGAAATGTCACCAGCATTACTGAGGTGGGATAATCCACCGCTGAAAAACTTGTTGGTGTTCGGTCGTAGCAGGAATCAAACCCACGACCTTGTGTATGCAAGGCGGGCATGCTAACCATTGCACCACGGTGGCTCCCTTTCAGAGTGGTTCAAAGCTTCTCTAAGTAGTTTCACCACAATGTGAAACGCCGTTCGAACTTCGGCGTTCGGCTATAAGAAGGAAGTGTCCTGCAATGAAAGAAAGCATGCCCAGTTCCAAAGATTTTGTCTTTACTTTAAAAATGTTGGTATTGGTTCCGAGCCAAAGAAGCGGAGAATACAAGTAAGGATATTTTTAAGACACAATTCTCTTTTAAATTTGGGTTTTGTGTACTTGCTTCTAGGATGCAAATTTTTATTTTTCGCTTTTTCAGCTTTGTTTCTTCATATGCTATCAAAAACGAGTTAATGACAACTTTATTTTCCAAAATAAGACTCGACTTCCAGTAGAAATTGATATGTTTCAAGTAAAAAACGTCTTTAAAATAAAGTGTTGAAAAACATGTCCTATATTTGAACGATTTTTATACCCTGCACCATAGGATGGGGGTATATTAACTTTGTCATTCCGTTTGTAACACATCGAAATATTGCTCTAAGACCCCATAGAGTATATATATTCTGGGTCGTGGTAAATTCTGAGTCGATCTGAGCATGTCCGTCTGTTGAAATCACGCTAACTTCCCAACTAAACAAGCTATCGACTTGAAACTTGGCACAAGTAGTTGTTATTGATGTAGGTTGGATGGTATTGCAAATGGGTCATATCGGTCCACTTTTACGTATAGCCCCCATATAAACGGATCCCCCAATTTGGCTTGCCGATCCTCTAAGAGAAGCAAATTTCATCCGATCCGATCATACAAACATTTCTCTTTTCCTTTGCTACCATCAAATCATCGATTTGAGTGCAGTTGGATGGGTTTATTTTGAGCGTGCTTCCTCTTACTTCATTCGTGTTTTGTTTTTATACCCTGCGCCACACTGTGGGACAGGGTATTATAAGTTAGTGCATATGTTTGCAACACCCAGAAGGAGACGAGATAGACACATGGTGTCTTTGGCAAAAATGCTCAGGGTGGGCTCCTGAGTCAATATAGCCATGTCCGTCTGTCCGTGAACACATTTTTGTAACAAAGTCTAGGTCGCAGTTTTATTCCAATCGACTGCAAATTTGGCACAAGTATGTGTTTTGGCTCAGAATAGAACCCTATTGATTTTGGAAGAAATCGGTTCAGATTTAGATATAGCTCCCATATATATATATTTCGCCCGATATGGACTTATATAGCCCCAGAAGCCAGAGTTTTACCCTAATTTGCTTAAAACTTTGCACAAGAAGAACAATTAGTACTATAATCAAGTGTGCTCAATTTTATGGAATCGGTTCAGATTTAGATATAGCTCCCATATATATCTTTCGCCCGATATGGACTAATACGGTCCCATTTAAACTCATATGACCACAGAGGGCAATTTTTTGCTCCGATTTACTTGAAATTCTGCACAATGAGTAGAATAAGCATTGTAGCTATGCGCGCCAAATTTGGTTGAAATCGGTTCAGATTTAGATATAGCTCCCCGATTTACACTTTCGCCCGATTTACACTCATTTGCCAACAGAGGCCAATTTTTTGCTCCGATTTAGTTGAAATTTTGCACAGGGAGTAGAATTAGCATTGTAGCTATGCGTGCCAAATTTGAAATCGGTTCAGATTTAGATATAGCTCCCATATATATGTTTTTCTGATTTCGACAAAAATGGTCAAAATACCAACATTTCCCTTGTAAAATCTCCACTGCTTAGTCGAAAATTTGTAAAAATGGCTCTAATTTTCCTAAGCTTCTAATACATATATATGGAGCGATAAATCATAAATAAAATTTTGTGAAGTTTCCTTAAAATTGCTTCAGATTTAAATGTTTCCCATATTTATACCCTTCACCACTACTGTGGTACAGGGTATAATAAGTTTGTGCATTTGTAGGTAACGCCAAGAAGGAGTAATCATAGACCAACCTTTTAGTATACGGATCGGCTTAGAATTAAATTCTGAGTCGATTTAGCGATGTCCGTCTGTCTGTCCGTCTGTCTGTCTGTCTGTCTGTTGATGTATTTTTGTGTGCAAAGTACAGCTCGCAGTTTTGGTCCGATTGTCCTAAAATTTGGTATAGGGTCCTATTTTGGCTCAAAGACGATCCCTATTGATTTTGGAAAAAATCGGTTCAGATTTAGATATAGCTGTCATATATATTTTTCACCGATCTGGTCATAATTGGCGTGTATATCAACCGATCTTCCTCAAATTCCGTAAATCCGAATATTTTATGGGTCTCAAAAACCTTGCAAAATATCAGCTAAATCGGTTCAGATTTACATATATCTCCCATATATAGCTTTCGCCCGATTTACACTCATTTGCCCACAGAGGCCAATTTTTTGCTCCGATTTATTTGAAATTTTGCACAGGGGGTAGAATTAGCATTGTAACTATGCGTGCCAAATTTGGTTGAAATCGGTTCAGATTTGGATATATCTCCCATATATAGCTTTCGCCCGATTTACACTCATATGACCACAGAGGCCAATTTTTTGCTCCGATTTATTTGAAATTTTGCACAGGGAGTAGAATTAGCATTGTAGCTATGCGTGTCAAATTTGGTTGAAATCGGTTCAGATTTAGATATAGCTCCCATATATAGCTTTCGCCCGATTTACACTCATATGACCACAGAGGCCAATTTTTAACTCCGATTTAGTTGAAATTTTGCACAGGGAGGAGAATAAGCATTGTTGCTATGCGTGCCAAATTTGGTTGAAATCGGTTCAGAGTTAGATATAGCTCCCATATATATGTTTTTCTGACTTCGACAAAAATGGTCAAATACCAACATTTTCCTTGTAAACTCGCCACTGCTTAGTCGAAAGGTTGTAAAAATGACTCTAATTTTCCTAAACTTCTAATACATATATATCGAGCGATAAATCATAAATAAACTTTTTCGAAGTTTCCTTAAAATTGCTTCAGATTTAAACGTTTCCCATATATTTTTACTAACATTGTGTTCCACTCTACACGGATGAAAAATACTGTTTTTCATATGTTTGGCTATAAATATTATATGTTTGGAACACAAATTTTTAAACACAATATTTTTGAGTGCAAGCATATAATGTTCATAAACTAGCATAACATGTTTGGGACATATATGTTAATATGTTAGAACATATTATGTTTGGGACATAAAATGTTTGTAAATATAATATGCTTGGATGCAAACATATATTAATTTAGAAATAGCCTATAAACATATATGTGTTTAGTAGCTTGGAGCGCTATTTAACAGGGAGCGATATTGAATTAAGTTGGTGGTTGTTGCTTGTTATTACAAAATTAACATTTTATTTTTCCTTGGGCAATTGATCAGCTACTTCTTTGATCCTTACAAACTGTGTGGTCCGCTGTTCGAATCCCCGTCCGACAAAAGGTAAAATTAAAATAAAAACAAGTATATACGGCCGTAAGTTCGGCCAGGCCGAAGCTTATGTACCCTCCATCATGGATTGCGTAGAAACTTCTTCTAAACACTGCCACCCACAAGTGGCAGTTAAGTTGCGGTAACGCTTGCCGATGGCAAGGTATCTTAAAAACTCCTAATACCATCTTCTAAATTATATGTAAGTCCATACGGGGTATATATTAAATCGAAAAAGATCGATCCAATACGTATATAATTCAGTTTGACAAAGTAGACATAAAATTTTGACAAAATTTTCTACAGAAATAAAATTTTAACAAAATTTTCTATAGAAATAAAATTTTCACAAAATTTTCTATAGAAATAAAAATTTTCACAAAATTTTCTATAGAAAGAAAATTTTGACAAAAATGTGTACAGAAATAGAATTTTAACAAAATTTTCTATAGAAATAAACTTTTGACAAAATTTTCTATAAAAATAAAATCTTGGTAGATTATTTTTGGCTCGAGTGGCAACCATAATTATGAACCGAATAAAATTTGAACAAAATTTTCTATAGAAATAAAATTTTGGCAATGATGAAAATTTTATTATGAACCGAATAAAATTTTAACAAAATTTTCTCTAGAAATAAAATTTTGACAAAATTTTCTATAGAAATAAAATTTTGGTAGATTATTTTTGGCTCTAGTTTCAAGTTTTGTGTGATTGGACCAATTTTGGTATGGTTGTTAGCGACCATATACTAACACCACGTTCCTAATTTGAACCGGATCGGATGAATTTTGCTCCTCCAAGAGGCTCCGGAGGTCAAATCTGGAGAACGTTTTATATGGGGACTATATATAATTATGGACCGATATGGACCAATTTTTGCACGGTTGCTAGAGACCATATACCAATACCATGTACCAAATTTCAGCCGGATCGGATGCAATTTGCTTCTCTTTGAGGCTTCGCAAGCCAAATCTGGAGATCGGTTTATATGGGGGCTATATATAATTATGGACCGATGTGGACCAATTTTTGCATAATTGTTACAGACCATATATCAACACCATGTACCAAATTTCAGCCGGATCGGATGCAATTTGCTTCTCTTTGAGGCTCCACAAGTCAAATCTGCGGACGGGTTTATATGGGGGCTATATATAATTAAGGACCGATATGGACCAATTTTTGCATGGTTGTTAGAGACCATATACCAACACCATGTACCAAATTTCAGCCGGATCGGATGAAATATGCTTCTCTTAGAGGCTCCACAAGCTAAATCTGGGGATCGGTTTATATGGGGGCTATATATAATTATGGACCGATGTGGACCAATTTTTGCATGGTTGTTAGAGACCATATACCAACATCATGTACCAAATTTCAGCCAGATCGGATGAAATTTGCTTCTCTTTGAGGCTCCGTAAGCCAAATCTGGGGATCGGTTTATATGGGGGCTATATATAATTATGGACCGATGTGAACCAATTTTTGCATGGTTGTTAGAGACCATATACTAACACCATGTACCAAATTTCAGCCGGATCGGATGAAATATGCTTCTCTTAGAGGCTCCACAAGCCAAATCTGGGGATCGGTTTATATGGGGGCTATATATAATTATGGACCGATATGGACCAATTTTTGCATGGTTGTTAGAGACCATATACCAACACTATGTACCAAATTTCAGCCGGATCGGATGAAATATGCTTCTGTTAGAGGCTCCACAAGCCAAATCTGAGGGTCCCTTTATATGGGGGCTATACGTAAAAGTGGACCGATATGGCCCATTTTCAATACCATCCGACCTACATCGATAACAACTACTTGTGCCAAGTTTCAAGTCGATAGCTTGTTTCGTTCGGAAGTTAGCGTGATTTCAACAGACGGACGGACGGACGGACGGACGGACGGACGGACGGACATGCTTAGATCGACTCAGAATTTCACCACGACCCAGAATATATATACTTTATGGGGTCTTAGAGCAATATTTCGATGTGTTACAAACGGAATGACAAAGTTAATATACCCCCATCCTATGATGGAGGGTATAAAAATCATACAATTGAATGATTTCTTCTACAATGTTTGTATTACAGAAAAAGGTGCTAAGAACTAAAAAATCTCGTGGAAGTGAGAAAGATGTGGGGGAATATACAATTGGACAGAAACAAAATTTTGAGCATTCAGGTCGAAAACCTATGTTGTTAGTACCTATATTACCTGTTTATTTTCATAATTCATTATGATTGTAAATATATAAATAAATAAATAACATTTTGAGATTTTTTTTTAAGCATATAATAATTTTGGGTGCAAAATGTTTCCAAACATATTATATGTTCATATAATAACATATTGTTTTTTGGAAGACAACATTATTGAATTTGGATGCAAAAATACAAAATGTTTGGAACTTAGACTACCCAAACATATATTGTTTAGACCAATATGCTTTCAAACATATTATATATTGGAAGAGATCAAACATATAAATGTTTGGGCAATACCCAAAAATGTATATGCTTGAAGTAAAATATGTTTGGGAGTATATGTTACAGAAGCGATTTTTTGTGAGCGTGTAGTGCATTAGCCGACTTAAATTTTGAGTCTATAGATTTTGTAGAATTCTATCAAATTCTGTCCAGATCGAGTGATATTTAAATGTATGTATTTGGGACAAACCTTTATATATAGCCCGCAACACATTTGAGGGATGTGATATGGTATCGAAAATTTAGATCTACAAAGTGGTGCAGGGTATAATATAGTCGGCCCCGCCCGACTTTAGACTTTCCTTACTTGTTTTTTACTAACATTGTGTTCCGCCCTAGTGCATTAGCCGACTTAAATTTTGAGTCTATAGATTTTGTAGAAGTCTATCAAATTCTGTCCTGTCTGTCAAATTCTGTTGGCGGATTTGATATGGTATCGAAAATTTAGATTTACAAAGTGGTGCAGGGTATAATATGGTCGGCCCCGCCCGACTTTAGAGTTTCCTTACTTGTTTATTGTGGGTTTGTACTTCAATCATATTTGTGGTTTTGATCTCAGCTCAGCTACTCTTGTAGTTTAGTCAACACAATGGTTTTAAAGCTGAGATCAAAACAACAAATACGATTGAAGTACAAACCCACAATAAAAAACAAAACACGAAAAAAATTTTGACAAAATTCTCTACGGACATAAAATTTTGACAATATTCTCTATAGAAATAAAATTTTCACACGATTTTCTATAGAAATGAAATTATGACAAAATTTTCCATAGAAATAAAATTGTGACAAATTAAATACTGTTAATTCGTTAGGGTGGTGGAGAGAGTCAAATAGCTGACTTTAATTTATTTTGTAGGTTGGATAAAATTCCTTCTGTCCCTATTCGAAAATTTCACAGTATACCATTGGGACACTTGCAACTGTGAACATATGTGGTTGTAGTATAGCCACAGCTAACAACATTTTCCTGAGTTCTTCATATTTTCACTTGACTTTTTCCTCCTCTACTATCGATAAAATATCTCATTCCTCCTATGATTAGATTATTTTTGGAGCATTGTTGAAAATGAATTTCGTCTATTCTAGTTGTCCATCTATACACACTGCCATGTTGTAGTTCTCACTGTTTGGGATTTGCCTATGTGTCATTTTTTGACACTTGATGGTTTTGTATTTTCTCGTTCACTACATGAAAACATAATTTGTCAATATTTCATATCATATAAACTTTTTGGTTTTGTACTACAGAACAAAGCCTTCGATGAAGTTGGAAGATATTGAGGGAATAATAGGGAGCATCGAAAAATTTAATCTAGAGTATTATTATTTCAGATATTTCTTAATTAATAAAATTGGTAAAACGATAATGAAATATAGAAAATTATTTTGAAAAATGAAACATTCATTAAAACCATAAAGCATAGCAGCATGTTCACTGTCCCAGATAATTATAATGAGGAAACTCAAATTTACGAATATCTACCACCATTGGCCACTTGATGCCCTAGGCCGAAGACAGGGCAGAGTGTAAATTTATTATATGTTACACTAGACGAAACCAGCCCGCTTCGCTGTACCTTTGTGATTTGTTAGACTGAGAGACCATTTTTGTGATACCTCAGTGGTAAGCTCTCTTATCACTGAGTGCTGTCAAAAAGCATGCCCGGTTCCAAAGATTTTTTATTTCCACTAATGATTTTGGTATTGATTCAGAGTCACAAAGGCGGAGAATTGAAGTAAACACACATTTATGACACAATTATCATTAACATTTTTGTTTTGTGAACTTGATTCTAGGAAACAAATTTTTATTTTCGGATTTTTCTTCATGTGCTATCAAAACCATATCCTACTAATAAACGCCTTTTAACTTTGTAGCTAAGATGCAAAATGTCAACAAATTTGAAGTCAATGTCATTAACTTTGAAGTCAAGTTGACTTAGTAAAACGAAATTTTCTTCATGTTGAATATCCAATTTTGAGTCGAATCATTTAAATATAAGGAAAAAACGACTTCATTCCAAAGTTTATCGACTTTTGGAGAAAAAGAGCAAAATTCGTAATTGTATATTATTCGCTTTACAGACTATCAGTTATTACGGACGGAATGTCGCTGTTTGTAAAGAATCTTACAGTGTGTCGGATCGATACGACTTGTCGGTGATGACTAAATAATTGGTAAATGTGTTATTGATCCCATAAACATGCAGCAGTATCGATTATGGCTTCGGACTTAACTTATAATGTGCACAATATATGGGATGTGTTCGACACGAGCACTGTGGTCCGGAATAACTGATAGTCTGTAAAGCGCATTAAAGACATGAAAGGGAGCCATCGTGTTGCAATGGTTAGCATGCCCACTGTGCATACACAAGTTCGTGGGTTCGATTACTGCTTCGACCGAACATCAAAAAGTTTTTCAGCGGTGGATTATCCCACCTCAGTAATGCTGGTGACATTTCTGAGTGTTTCAAAGCTGTGGAACGCCGTTCGGACTCGTCTATAAAAAGGAGGTCCATTGTCATTGAGCTTAACGTGGAATCGGGCAGCACTCAGTGATAAGAGCGAAGTTCACCACTGTGGTATCACAATGGACTGGATAGTCTAAGTGAACCTGAAATATCGGGCTGCCACTATACCTAACCTAAGAACATGAAATCTTTGTCCTCACGACAATAGTTTTTTCATTTTATGTTACACTGAAAAAACAGTGAACCCACCAGGAAAGATAACTTTCGATTAATTTTAGAAAATTTGGAACTTTTTTAGAAAATTTTAACTAAACGGTATTACAAGCGCTGGCATCACTCCGATATGGCAAAAATAAGTAAATATTTTTCGACAAATTCAAGAAAATTTATTAGACATAACTAAATTTTTTCAGTAGTTAAAGAAAATTTTGTAGTTTTAAGAGAAATCTTGGAGTTCAAAATTGCAAGAATGTCTTTAGTGACATACGAAGTTCATGATGGACACATTTTTGGTAAAATTTACAAATTTAAAGAAATATTGAACTATTTTGTAAGAAATACGAAATTAGGAAATCTTTATGCTTTATTTGTGTATAACTTTTTCCCGTTTTTTAGTTCATTTAACTAACATACGCAAACAATTATTTGACTAGAATAAACTTTTTCCACACATAATGATTCTATGAACTAATATAAAGTTAATATGGCTTTAGTGAAATAGAGAGTTCACTTTTTTTTTGAGTGTAAGCTTAATGACAATGAACCTCCATTTTTTCTATAGAAAATTTTGTCCAAATTTTATTTCTATAGACAATTTTGTACAATTTTGAAATTTTATTTCTATAGGAAATTTTGTCAAAATTTTATTTTTGTAGAAATTTTGTCAAAATTTCATTTCTATAGAAAATAAAATAAAATTTTCTTTCTTCGTTTCTTGAAGGGTAGTGGTATATTACTTTAAATTATTAACACAAGTTACTTCTCTTTATCTTGGTCAATATTTAGGAAGTGTTCGCTTTCATGTGAACATATATAAATGACCATGGGTGATGCCATCAATGCTGTCCACTCATAATACATTGATAAATCGCTTTGAACATGAAAATGATTTTTTTTAGCAAACAACGATGGTATTAAGTTATCAACAAAAACCATCACAACTTGTTTTGTTTTAGTCTGAAATCTATAACTGTATTGATAAAAAAACCTTGCCCGGTACCAAAGATCATTTACACTACTGATTATGGTATTGGAGCGGAGAATTGAAGTAAGGATGCATATACGACTCAATTATCTATAAAAAAATTGATTTTGCGAACTTGAGTCTAAGAAACAAAATTTAACTTGTTCATATTTCAACTTATTTGTTCATGTCCCATCAAAGTCCTTTAAAGAAGTGTTAGCGACAACTTAGATTTCCAAAATAGGACTCGACTTTAATTAAAAACAAGTATATACGGCCAGGCCGAAGCTTATGTACCCTCCATCATGGATTGCGTATAAACTTCATCTAAGCACTGCCATCCACAATCGAATTACTTAAGTTGCGGTAACGCTTGCCGATGGAAAGGTATCTTAAAACCTCCTAACAACATCTTCTAAATTGTATGTAAGTCCATACGTGGTATATATTAAATCCAACAAGTATATACGGCCGCAAGTTCGGCCAGGCCGAATCTTATGTACCCACCACCATGGATTGCGTAGAAACTTCTACGAAAGACTATCATCCACAATCGAATTACTTGGGTTGTGGTATCTTAAAACTTCTTAACATCGTTTTCTAAATTGTGATTTAGTCCATACATGGTATATATTAGACAAAAAAGTTATGTATAGTTAAGTCTACAAATAATTACGAATCGATATGGACTTTTTGTACGTAGAGAGCCAGAATTGAAATATGGGGGTCGCTTATATGGGGGCTATATACAATTATGAACTTGATATGGACCAATTTTTGTGTGATTGGGGATCGATTTATCTGAGGGCCATATATATCGTTATGGACCTAGTTAAGCATGGTTTTTAACGAACATATACTAGCACAATGTACCAAATTTCAACTCACTCGGATGAAATTTGCTCCTCCAAGAGGTTCCAAAACCAAATCTCGGGATCGGTTTATATGGGGCTATCTACGATTATGGACTAATATGGACCACTTTTGGCATGGTTGTTAAATATCATATACTACCACCACGTACCAAATTTCAAGCAGATCGGATGAATTTTGCTTCTCCAAAAGGCACCGGAGGTCAAATCTGGGGATCGGTTTATATGGGAGCTATATATAATTATGGACTGATAGGAACCAATTCCTGCATGGTTGTTGGATACCATATACTAACATCACGTACCAAATTCCAACCGAATGGGAAGAATTTTGCTCTTCCAAGGGGCTCTGGAGGTCAAATCTGGGGATCGGTTTATATGGGGCCTATATATAATTATGGACCGATATCGACCAATTTTTGCATGGGAGTTTGAGGCCATATATAAACACCACGTACCAAATTTCAACTGAATCAGATGAATTTTGGTCTTCCAAGAGGTTCCGGAGGTCAAATCTGGTGATCGGTTTATATGGGGGCTATATATAATTATGAACCGATGTGGACCAGTTTTTGCATGGTTGTTAGAGACCATATACTAACATCACGTACCAAATTTCAGCCGGATCGGATGAAAGTTGCTTCTCTTAGAGGCCTCGCAAGCCAAATCGGGGGATCGGTTTATATGGGGGCTATATATAATTATGAACCGATGTGGACCAATTTTTGCATGGTTGTTAGAGACCATATACTTACACCATGTACCAAATTTCAGCCGGATCGGATGAAATTTGCTTCTCTTAGAGGCCTCGCAAGCCAAATCGGGGGATCGGTTTATATGGGGGCTATATATAATTATGAACCGATGTGGACCAATTTTTGCATGGTTGTTAGAGACCATATACTAACATCACGTACCAAATTTCAGCCGGATCGGATGAAATTTGCTTCTCTTAGAGGCCTCGCAAGCCAAATCGGGGGATCGGTTTATATGGGGACTATATATAATTATGGACCGATGTGGACCAGTTTTTGCATGGTTGTTAGAGACCATATACTAACATCACGTACCAAATTTCAGCCGGATCGGATAAAATTTGCTTCTCTTAGAGGCCTCGCAAGCCAAATCGGGGGATCGGTTTATATGGGGGCTATATATAATTATGGACCGATGTGGACCAATTTTTGCATGGTTGTTAGAGACCATATACTTACACCATGTACCAAATTTCAGCCGGATCGGATGAAATTTGCTTCTCTTAGAGGCCTCGCAAACCAAATCGGGGGATCGGTTTATATGGGGGCTATATATAATTATGAACCGATGTGGACCAATTTTTGCATGGTTGTTAGAGACCATATACTAACATCACGTAGCAAATTTCAGCCGGATCGGATGAAATTTGCTTCTCTTAGAGGCCTCGCAAGCCAAATCGGGGGATCGGTTTATATGGGGACTATATATAATTATGGACCGATGTGGACCAATTTTTGCATGGTTATTAGAGACCATATACTGATACCATGTACCAAATTTTAGCCGGATCGGATGAAATTTGCTTCTCTTAGGGGCCTCGCGAGCCAAATCGGGGGATCGGTTTATATGGGGGCTATATATAATTATGGACCGATGTGGACCAATTTTTGCATGGTTGTTAGAGACCATATACTAACACAATGTACCAAATTTCAGCCGGATCGGATGAAATTTGCTTCTCTTAGAGGCCTCGCAAGCCAAATTTTGGGGTCCGTTTATATGGGGGCTATACGTAAAAGTGGACCGATATGGCCCATTTGCAATACCATCCGACCTACATCAATAACAACTACTTGTGCCAAGTTTCAAGCCGATAGCTTGTTTCGTTCGGAAGTTAGCGTGATTTCAACAGACGGACGGACGGACGGACGGACGGACATGCTCAGATCGACTCAGAATTTCACCACGACCCAGAATATATATACTTTATGGGGTCTTAGAGCAATATTTCGATGTGTTACAAACGGAATGACAAAGTTAATATACCCCCCATCCTATGGTGGTGGGTATAAAAATATTGTCGTGAGGTCAAAGATTTCATGTCTTTAAAATACGAATATAAATTTTGCTTAGCATAGAAGACGCATTTCTCTAATATAAAGTTTTTTTCCTTGTCCAAAAGTCGATAAGCTTTTCTCTGTAGTCGTATTGTCCTTATAATTAAGTGATTTCACTTAAAAATGGGTATCATAACATGAAAGAAAAAATGTTTGGGCTAAGGCCAATTTGGCTTTAATAATTCAGAAAAATTCTTTAAATTTAATGAAATTGTCTTTAAATTTGTTGTCTTTCTGCATCTTGACTACAAAGCAAAAAATCGTTCAAATATAGGACATGTTTTTCAACACTTTATTTTAAAGACTTTTTTACTTGAAACATAGCATAATTTCTACTGAAAGTCGAGTCTTAATTAGGAAAATAAAGTTGTCGTTAACTCGTTTTTAAAGGACTTTAATAGCATACGAAAAAGCGAAAAAATAAATTTTTCTTCCTGGAAGCAAGTACACAAAACCTAAATTTAAAAGAGAATTGTGTCTTAAAATTATCCTTACTTGTATTCTCCGCACCTTTGGCTCGGAATCAATACCAAAATTTTTAAAGTAAAGACAAAATCTTTGGAACCGGGCATGCTTTTTTTCAGTGTTAACACCGTCAAATACTATATAAACTATATAAAGGTTTATATTCCCATACACAAATATTTAAATATGAATTCATTTGGACAAAATTTTTTAAAATTTCACAAAATGTCAGGACTTAAAATTTAAATTGGTTGATGACCGGGACGGACCACAATGTTAGTAAAAAACAAGTATATACGGCCGTAAGTTCGGCCAGGCCGAAGCTTATGTACCCTCCATCATGGATTGCGTAGAAACTTCTTCTAAACACTGCCACCCACAAGTGGCAGTTAAGTTGCGGTAACGCTTGCCGATGGCAAGGTATCTTAAAAACTCCTAATACCATCTTCTAAATTATATGTAAGTCCATACGGGGTATATATTAAATCGAAAAAGATCGATCCAATACGTATATAATTCAGTTTGACAAAGTAGACATAAAATTTTGACAAAATTTTCTACAGAAATAAAATTTTAACAAAATTTTCTATAGAAATAAAATTTTCACAAAATTTTCTATAGAAATAAAAATTTTCACAAAATTTTCTATAGAAAGAAAATTTTGACAAAAATGTGTACAGAAATAGAATTTTAACAAAATTTTCTATAGAAATAAACTTTTGACAAAATTTTCTATAAAAATAAAATCTTGGTAGATTATTTTTGGCTCGAGTGGCAACCATAATTATGAACCGAATAAAATTTGAACAAAATTTTCTATAGAAATAAAATTTTGGCAATGATGAAAATTTTATTATGAACCGAATAAAATTTTAACAAAATTTTCTCTAGAAATAAAATTTTGACAAAATTTTCTATAGAAATAAAATTTTGGTAGATTATTTTTGGCTCTAGTTTCAAGTTTTGTGTGATTGGACCAATTTTGGTATGGTTGTTAGCGACCATATACTAACACCACGTTCCTAATTTGAACCGGATCGGATGAATTTTGCTCCTCCAAGAGGCTCCGGAGGTCAAATCTGGAGAACGTTTTATATGGGGACTATATATAATTATGGACCGATATGGACCAATTTTTGCACGGTTGCTAGAGACCATATACCAATACCATGTACCAAATTTCAGCCGGATCGGATGCAATTTGCTTCTCTTTGAGGCTTCGCAAGCCAAATCTGGAGATCGGTTTATATGGGGGCTATATATAATTATGGACCGATGTGGACCAATTTTTGCATGATTGTTACAGACCATATATCAACACCATGTACCAAATTTCAGCCGGATCGGATGCAATTTGCTTCTCTTTGAGGCTCCACAAGTCAAATCTGCGGACGGGTTTATATGGGGGCTATATATAATTAAGGACCGATATGGACCAATTTTTGCATGGTTGTTAGAGACCATATACCAACACCATGTACCAAATTTCAGCCGGATCGGATGAAATATGCTTCTCTTAGAGGCTCCACAAGCTAAATCTGGGGATCGGTTTATATGGGGGCTATATATAATTATGGACCGATGTGGACCAATTTTTGCATGGTTGTTAGAGACCATATACCAACATCATGTACCAAATTTCAGCCAGATCGGATGAAATTTGCTTCTCTTTGAGGCTCCGTAAGCCAAATCTGGGGATCGGTTTATATGGGGGCTATATATAATTATGGACCGATGTGAACCAATTTTTGCATGGTTGTTAGAGACCATATACTAACACCATGTACCAAATTTCAGCCGGATCGGATGAAATATGCTTCTCTTAGAGGCTCCACAAGCCAAATCTGGGGATCGGTTTATATGGGGGCTATATATAATTATGGACCGATATGGACCAATTTTTGCATGGTTGTTAGAGACCATATACCAACACTATGTACCAAATTTCAGCCGGATCGGATGAAATATGCTTCTGTTAGAGGCTCCACAAGCCAAATCTGAGGGTCCCTTTATATGGGGGCTATACGTAAAAGTGGACCGATATGGCCCATTTTCAATACCATCCGACCTACATCGATAACAACTACTTGTGCCAAGTTTCAAGTCGATAGCTTGTTTCGTTCGGAAGTTAGCGTGATTTCAACAGACGGACGGACGGACGGACGGACGGACGGACGGACGGACGGACGGACGGACGGACGGACGGACATGCTTAGATCGACTCAGAATTTCACCACGACCCAGAATATATATACTTTATGGGGTCTTAGAGCAATATTTCGATGTGTTACAAACGGAATGACAAAGTTAATATACCCCCATCCTATGATGGAGGGTATAACAAGTAAGGAAAGTATACAGTCGGGCGGGGCCGACTATATTATACCCTGCACCACTTTGTACACAGAAAAAAAAGTGTCTTGTAAATTTAAGGACCATTGTAACTTTCACATAGTTCAACAAATTTACTGTAATATAGTTCATTTTTCGTAACCACAACGAAAATTAACTTAGCTAAAGGAAAACTTATAAAAATTCAGTAAATGTTTTTTAGTTCACTAACTAAGAAATGGGAAGGATTTTTCCTTAAATAAATTTCCAACACAGTAGTTAATGCATCGTTGATTCTATTATAAAAATACATAGACAATATAAAAATCTTACTACGAAATGTGGACAATTTACTAAGAAAAAATTTTGTATGGAAAAAATTTTTTGTAGTAAAAATTAACTTAACGACATTACCGATTCGTATGATGGCTTCCTACAGATTATTTCCCTTTTTATTATAAATTGGAGTGTTTTACCTCACATTGAACATTTTAGATAAAGTAGAATAAAAAGTAGTTAATATAATCCTTGACGGGTGTATATAATTTTTTATAGATTCCTCATAGATTTGGTATATATTTTACCTTAACTTATAGATAGAATTCCAACTATTCAATAAACGTGCTACTGGAAAATGTGAGTGCATCATGTGAGGGAGTTTTTAGAGACATTTTGTGTATATCTAGTATGATTGTTTGTGTTTGTTATTGCGTCATTTATGCTGTTGTTGGTTGTTTTGATTCTAGAGACAATGCTCTGTTCCTTGTATGTTGTTTGTATCTTTTGTGGTGAGAGTTGTTTTCTTGCAATATCGAGATCAGAAAGGGATCGTGTGTGTGTGTGTGGAGTTGTTTTTCTTTACGGTATGTATCCTTTATGACAATTTGTGTCTTTGAGTTTTATTGCTGCATTCAGTTCTGTTGATGCATTTATGAAGTGCACACGTGGATTTAATTTTGCAAAATTGTACGTGCGGTATTGGTGTTTATTAATGAAAATATATTTTAGAAACTGAGAAGTGAATGATGTGATGTTAGAGTAATCAAAAACGCTTTTTATTGATAAAAAACAAATAACAGATTAAGGAACTGTATATTTCTGTTAATAGTTTAAAATTAGTGCGGATTTTTAATTGATTTACATAAAAAATATACAACATGAGTGGTAATAGGATGATTTATATTTATTCTACATCTGGATCACAGGTTGGAGATGTAACAATTGTTTTTGAATCTATATTTTTTATGTTACAGCAATTCCTACAGGTGAGTACTAAGTTCGAGTTTAGCCGCTAAAATTAAAAAAAAAAATCACTAAGAAAAGTATAAAACTATACGTCTTCGATACAAATTTACATAAAACTTGATGAAGAATAGCCCAAACCAAGTTTTTTATAAAGATTATTTTTTTATAATGGATTATTAAAGAAAACTTATCATGAAAATTTCGATTTTAGCCGCTAAACTCGAAATTAATATCCACCTTAAATATTAAATGCTATACTGAAAAGTGGATATTATGTCTAATTTTATAATATTTTTTATTTCAAATATATTCTGAGAATAATTTCAATAACGCCCCATTAGTCCATGGATGTGATTCTAATAATGTACCTACTGGATGGATTTTTCAATGTGGTAAGTTTTTCTATAAACGGTATTTTGTCCGTTTTTAATAAAACCAAAATTTCAATTTATTAAAAATAATTATTTTTATTTGCAGGTAGACAGGCCTTGTAATGGTAATTTTTTGGAGTATTCTTACTGTTTAATGCTAACTAAGCTGACATCTTCATTGGCTCTAGAAAATACTCTTGAAAGCCGTAAGTTAAAAATATGAACAATAGAATTCGATAATATTTTTCTTATATTTTGTATAACTTTGCAATTTCAGATGCTTATAAGACAAATCCGCCCAACAAAAGTTAGCCAAAATCGATGAAATTGGACAACAATTCTATTCATTGACTTATGCCGCATATGTCTTTCATATGGATAGAAAACATGGAAATTTAAATTAATTAGTTAGTCCTAATAACATTGAATATTACTCTTTTGAATAAGCAATTACTAACTACCGACAAGTAACTGCATCCAACGTACGAATAAAAATATTTCCTTTATTGTATATCATAAGCCATAGTTTTGTGTAATATAATAATAATTTTTTGAAATAAAATACTGGTGGTTATAGAAAATTGACTTGTTTTGTACGAAAAATTTCTTAGTTGATACAGGCTTGTTGTACCTTTAATTCCTCAATTTCTCTACTTTTTTGAAAATTATACCGACAAACAGTTTATTTCAAACCAATTTCTTAATATAAGTTTCCCAAAAAATTGTTCATTTTTCCGGATAGCAGGAATATTTTGAATTAGTTTAACTATATTCTTCCCACAGCATAGTAATAATGAACTAAAATACGATGCAATAAATGAACTGATTTATAAGAAAATCATGAACTTATCTAGATGAAAAAAATCTTTGGCGCCAAATCATGGTCATTCTTACTATGGGTTAGTTCATTTTTCATAAAAAATAGTAAACTTTTTTTTCGGTGTAGATCTAAATTTTCGATACCATATCACATCCGTCAAATGTGTTGGGTGCTATGTATAAAGGTTTGTCCCAAATACATAACTTTAAATATCACTCGATTTGGACAGATTTTGATAGACTTCTACAAAATTTATAGACTCAAAATTTAAGTTGACTAATGCACTAGGGTTAAACACAATGTTAGTAAAAAACAAGTATATACGGCCGTAAGTTCGGCCAGGCCGAAGCTTATGTACCCTCCATCATGGATTGCGTAGAAACTTCTTCTAAACACTGCCACCCACAAGTGGCAGTTAAGTTGCGGTAACGCTTGCCGATGGCAAGGTATCTTAAAAACTCCTAATACCATCTTCTAAATTATATGTAAGTCCATACGGGGTATATATTAAATCGAAAAAGATCGATCCAATACGTATATAATTCAGTTTGACAAAGTAGACATAAAATTTTGACAAAATTTTCTACAGAAATAAAATTTTAACAAAATTTTCTATAGAAATAAAATTTTCACAAAATTTTCTATAGAAATAAAAATTTTCACAAAATTTTCTATAGAAAGAAAATTTTGACAAAAATGTGTACAGAAATAGAATTTTAACAAAATTTTCTATAGAAATAAACTTTTGACAAAATTTTCTATAAAAATAAAATCTTGGTAGATTATTTTTGGCTCGAGTGGCAACCATAATTATGAACCGAATAAAATTTGAACAAAATTTTCTATAGAAATAAAATTTTGGCAATGATGAAAATTTTATTATGAACCGAATAAAATTTTAACAAAATTTTCTCTAGAAATAAAATTTTGACAAAATTTTCTATAGAAATAAAATTTTGGTAGATTATTTTTGGCTCTAGTTTCAAGTTTTGTGTGATTGGACCAATTTTGGTATGGTTGTTAGCGACCATATACTAACACCACGTTCCTAATTTGAACCGGATCGGATGAATTTTGCTCCTCCAAGAGGCTCCGGAGGTCAAATCTGGAGAACGTTTTATATGGGGACTATATATAATTATGGACCGATATGGACCAATTTTTGCACGGTTGCTAGAGACCATATACCAATACCATGTACCAAATTTCAGCCGGATCGGATGCAATTTGCTTCTCTTTGAGGCTTCGCAAGCCAAATCTGGAGATCGGTTTATATGGGGGCTATATATAATTATGGACCGATGTGGACCAATTTTTGCATGATTGTTACAGACCATATATCAACACCATGTACCAAATTTCAGCCGGATCGGATGCAATTTGCTTCTCTTTGAGGCTCCACAAGTCAAATCTGCGGACGGGTTTATATGGGGGCTATATATAATTAAGGACCGATATGGACCAATTTTTGCATGGTTTTTAGAGACCATATACCAACACCATGTACCAAATTTCAGCCGGATCGGATGAAATATGCTTCTCTTAGAGGCTCCACAAGCTAAATCTGGGGATCGGTTTATATGGGGGCTATATATAATTATGGACCGATGTGGACCAATTTTTGCATGGTTGTTAGAGACCATATACCAACATCATGTACCAAATTTCAGCCAGATCGGATGAAATTTGCTTCTCTTTGAGGCTCCGTAAGCCAAATCTGGGGATCGGTTTATATGGGGGCTATATATAATTATGGACCGATGTGAACCAATTTTTGCATGGTTGTTAGAGACCATATACTAACACCATGTACCAAATTTCAGCCGGATCGGATGAAATATGCTTCTCTTAGAGGCTCCACAAGCCAAATCTGGGGATCGGTTTATATGGGGGCTATATATAATTATGGACCGATATGGACCAATTTTTGCATGGTTGTTAGAGACCATATACCAACACTATGTACCAAATTTCAGCCGGATCGGATGAAATATGCTTCTGTTAGAGGCTCCACAAGCCAAATCTGAGGGTCCCTTTATATGGGGGCTATACGTAAAAGTGGACCGATATGGCCCATTTTCAATACCATCCGACCTACATCGATAACAACTACTTGTGCCAAGTTTCAAGTCGATAGCTTGTTTCGTTCGGAAGTTAGCGTGATTTCAACAGACGGACGGACGGACGGACGGACGGACGGACGGACGGACGGACATGCTTAGATCGACTCAGAATTTCACCACGACCCAGAATATATATACTTTATGGGGTCTTAGAGCAATATTTCGATGTGTTACAAACGGAATGACAAAGTTAATATACCCCCATCCTATGATGGAGGGTATAAAAATATGGGAAACATTGAAATCTGAAGCAATTTTAAGGAAACTTCGCAAAAGTTTATTTATGATTTATTGCTCGATATATATGTATTAGAAGTTTAGGAAAATTAGAGTCAATTTTATAACTTTTCGACTAAGCAGTGGCGATTTTATAAGGAAAATGTTGGTATTTTGACAATTTTTGTCAAAATCAGAAAAACATATATATGGGAGCTATATCTAAATCTGAACCGATTTCAACCTAATTTGGCACGCATAGCAACAATGCTAATTCTACTCCCTGTGCAAAATTTCAATTAAATCGGAGCAAAAAATTGGCCTCTGTGGTCATATGAGTGTAAATCGGGGGAAAGCTATATATGGGAGATATATCTAAATCTGAACCGATTTCAACCAAATTTGGCACGCATAGCTACAATGCTAAGTCTACTCCCTGTGCAAAATTTCAATTAAATCGGAGTAAAAGATTGGCCTCTGTGGTCATATGAGTGTAAATCGGGCGAAAGCTATATATGGGAGCTATATCTAAATCTGAACCGATTTCAACCAAATTTGGCACACATAGCTACAATGCTAATTCTACTCCCTGCGCAAAATTTCAACTAAATCGGAGCAAAAAATTGGCCTCTGTGGTCATTTGAGTGTAAATCGGGCGAAAGCTATATATGGGAGCTATATCTAAATCTGAACCGATTTCCACCAAATTTGACACGCCTAGCTATAATGCTAATTCTACTCCCTGTGCAAAATTTCAACTAAATCGGAGCAAAAAATTGGCCTCTGTGGGCAAATGAGTGTAAATCGGGCCAAAGCTATATATGGGAGCTATATCTAAATCTAAACCGATTTGGATGATATTTTGCAAGTTTTTCGAGACTCATAAAATATTCGGATGTACGGAATTTGGGGAAGATCGGTTGATATACACGTCAATTATGACCAGATCGGTGAAAAATATATATGGGAGCTATATCTAAATCTGAACCGATTTTTTCCAAAATCAATAGGGATCGTCTTTGAGCCGAAACAGGACCGTATACCAAATTTTAGGACAATCGGACTAAAACTGCGAGCTGTACTTTGCACACAAAAATACATTAACAGACAGACAGACAGACAAACAGACGGACAGACAGACAGATGGACATCGCTAAATCGACTCAGAATTTAATTCTAAGCCGATCCGTATACTAAAAGGTTGGTCTATGATTACTCCTTCTTGGCGTTACATACAAATGCACAAACTTATTATACCCTGTACCACAGTAGTGGTGAAGGGTATAAATATGGGAAATATTTAAATCTGAAGCAATTTTAAGGAAACTTCGCAAAAGTTTATTTATGATTTATCGCTCGATATATATGTATTAGAAGTTTAGGAAAATTAGAGTCATATTTTCAAATTTTCGACTAAGCAGTGGCGATTTTACAAGGAAAATGTTGGTCGAAATCAGAAAAACATATATATGGGAGCAAAAAATTTGCCTCTGTGGTCATATGAGTGTAAATCGGGCGAAAGCTATATATGGGAGCTATATCTAACTCTGAACCGATTCCAACCAAATTTGGCATGCATAGCAACAATACTAATTCTACTCCCTGTGCAAAATTTCAACTAAATCGGAGCAAAAAATTTGCCTCTGTGGTCATATGAGTGTAAATCGGGCGAAAGCTATATATGGGAGCTATATCTAAATCTGAACCGATTTCAACCAAATTTGGCACGCATAGCTACAATGCTAATTCTACTCCCTGTGCAAAATTTCAACTAAATCGGAGTTAAAAATTGGCCTCTGTGGTCATATGAGTGTAAATCGGGCGAAAGCTATATATGGGAGATATATCTAAATCTGAACCGATTTCAGCCAAATTTAGCACGTACAGCTACAATGCTAATTCTACTCCCCGTGCAAAATTTCAACTAAATCGGAGTTAAAAATTGGCCTCTGTGGTCATATGAGTGTAAATCGGGCGAAAGCTATATATGGGAGCTATATCTAAATCTGAACCGATTTCAACCAAAGTTGGCACGCATAGCTACAATGCTAATTATACTCCCTGTGCAAAATTTCAACTAAATCGGAGCAAACAATTGGCCTCTGTGGTCATTTAAGTGTAAATCGGGCGAAAGCTATATATGGGAGCTATATCTAAATCTGAACCGATTTCAACCAAATTTGACACGCATAGCTACAATGCTAATTATACTCCCTGTGCAAAATTTCAACTAAATCGGAGCAAAAAATTGGCCTCTGTGGGCAAATGAGTGTAAATCGTGCGAAAGCTATATATGGGAGCTATATCTAAATCTGAACCGATTTGGCTGTTATTTTGCAAGTTTTTCGAGACTAACAAAATATTTGGATGTACGGAATTTGAGGAAGATCGGTTGATATACACGCCAATTATGACCAGATCTGTGAAAAATATATATGGCAGCTATATCTAAATCTGAACCGATTTTTTCCAAAATCAATAGGGATTGTCTTTGAGCCGAAACAGGACCCTATACCAAATTTTAGGACAATCGGACTAAAACTGCGAGCTGTACTTTGCACACAAAAATACATCAACAGACAGACAGACGGACAGACAGACGGACATCGCTAAATCGACTCAGAATTTAATTCTAAGACGATCGGTATACTAAACGATGGGTCTCAGACTTTTCCTTCTTGGCGTTACATACAAATGCACAAACTTATTATACCCTGTACCACAGTAGTGGTGTCCGTCTGTCTGTCCATCCGTCTGTCTGTTCATGTATTTTTGTGCGCAAAGTACAGGTCGCAGTTTAAGTCCGATCGTCCTCAAATTTGGCATAGGGTCGTTTTTTTGGGGCAAAGACAATCGCTATTGATTTTGGAAAAAATCGGTTCAGATTTAGATATAGCTGCCATATATATTTATCCCCGATCTGGTCATAATTGACGTATTTATCAACCGATGTTCTTCAAATTCCGTACACCCGAATATTTCATGAGTCTCGAAAAACTTGCAAAATATCACCCAAATCGGTTCAGATTTAGATATAGCTCCCATATAAATCTTTCGTCCGATTTAGACTCATATGGCAACAGAGGCCAAAGTTTAATTCCGATTTTCGTGAAATTTTGCACAGAGAGTAGAATTGACATTCTACCAATGCTTGCTAAAATTGATTGAAATCGGTTCAGATTTAGATATAGCTCACATATATAGCTTTCGTCCGATTTGCATTTATATGGCCTCAAAAGCTAGAGTTTTGCCCTGACTTGCTTCAAATATTGGTATATATATATATATATATATATATATATATATATATATATATATATATATATATATATATATATATATATATATATATATATATATATATATATATATATATATATATATATATATATATATATATATATATATATATATATATATATATATATATATATATATATATATATATATATATATATATATTTATAATGTTAGTTCTACTCCCTGTGTAAAATTTTACGTAACTCGGGGTAAAACTTTGGCCTCTGTGGTCATAGGAGTTTAAATCGGCCGGAAGCTATATATGGGAGCTATATCTAAATCTGAACCGATTTCAACCAAATTCAGTGTGGATATTTATAATGTTAATTCTACTCCCTATGCACAATTTCACGTTAATTGGAACAAAAGAGTGGCCTCTGAGGCCATAGGAGGGTAACTCGGGCGAAAGCTATATATGAGAGCTATATCTGAATCTGAACCGATTTGACTGATATTTTGCAAAATTTACGAGACTCACAAAATATTCGATTATACGAAATTAGAAGAGTATCGGTTGATAAATACGTCATTTCTGACCAGATCGGTTATAAATTTATATGACAGCTATATCTAAATCTGAGCCGATATATATGGGAGTTATATCTAAATCTGAACCGATTTCAACCAAATTTGGCACATATACTGATACTATTAAACGTACTCCATGTGCAAAATTTGAAGCAAGTCAGGGCAAAACACTGGCTTTTGAGACCATAAAAGTGCACATCGGACGAAAGATATATATGAGAGCTATATCTAAATCTGAACCGATTTCAATAAAAATTAACCAAGCATTGGTAGAATGTCAATTCTACTCTCTGTGCAAAATTTCACGAAAATCGGAAGTAAACTTTTGAAATAAAATACTGGTGGTTATAGAAAATTGACTTGTTTTGTACGAAAAATTTCTTAGTTGATACAGGCTTGTTGTACCTTTAATTCCTCAATTTCTCTACTTTTTTGAAAATTATACCGACAAACAGTTTATTTCAAACCAATTTCTTAATATAAGTTTCCCAAAAAATTGTTCATTTTTCCGGATAGCAGGAATATTTTGAATTAGTTTAACTATATTCTTCCCACAGCATAGTAATAATGAACTAAAATACGATGCAATAAATGAACTGATTTATAAGAAAATCATGAACTTATCTAGATGAAAAAAATCTTTGGCGCCAAATCATGGTCATTCTTACTATGGGTTAGTTCATTTTTCATAAAAAATAGTAAACTTTTTTTTCGGTGTAGATCTAAATTTTCGATACCATATCACATCCGTCAAATGTGTTGGGTGCTATGTATAAAGGTTTGTCCCAAATACATAACTTTAAATATCACTCGATTTGGACAGATTTTGATAGACTTCTACAAAATTTATAGACTCAAAATTTAAGTTGACTAATGCACTAGGGTTAAACACAATGTTAGTAAAAAACAAGTATATACGGCCGTAAGTTCGGCCAGGCCGAAGCTTATGTACCCTCCATCATGGATTGCGTAGAAACTTCTTCTAAACACTGCCACCCACAAGTGGCAGTTAAGTTGCGGTAACGCTTGCCGATGGCAAGGTATCTTAAAAACTCCTAATACCATCTTCTAAATTATATGTAAGTCCATACGGGGTATATATTAAATCGAAAAAGATCGATCCAATACGTATATAATTCAGTTTGACAAAGTAGACATAAAATTTTGACAAAATTTTCTACAGAAATAAAATTTTAACAAAATTTTCTATAGAAATAAAATTTTCACAAAATTTTCTATAGAAATAAAAATTTTCACAAAATTTTCTATAGAAAGAAAATTTTGACAAAAATGTGTACAGAAATAGAATTTTAACAAAATTTTCTATAGAAATAAACTTTTGACAAAATTTTCTATAAAAATAAAATCTTGGTAGATTATTTTTGGCTCGAGTGGCAACCATAATTATGAACCGAATAAAATTTGAACAAAATTTTCTATAGAAATAAAATTTTGGCAATGATGAAAATTTTATTATGAACCGAATAAAATTTTAACAAAATTTTCTCTAGAAATAAAATTTTGACAAAATTTTCTATAGAAATAAAATTTTGGTAGATTATTTTTGGCTCTAGTTTCAAGTTTTGTGTGATTGGACCAATTTTGGTATGGTTGTTAGCGACCATATACTAACACCACGTTCCTAATTTGAACCGGATCGGATGAATTTTGCTCCTCCAAGAGGCTCCGGAGGTCAAATCTGGAGAACGTTTTATATGGGGACTATATATAATTATGGACCGATATGGACCAATTTTTGCACGGTTGCTAGAGACCATATACCAATACCATGTACCAAATTTCAGCCGGATCGGATGCAATTTGCTTCTCTTTGAGGCTTCGCAAGCCAAATCTGGAGATCGGTTTATATGGGGGCTATATATAATTATGGACCGATGTGGACCAATTTTTGCATGATTGTTACAGACCATATATCAACACCATGTACCAAATTTCAGCCGGATCGGATGCAATTTGCTTCTCTTTGAGGCTCCACAAGTCAAATCTGCGGACGGGTTTATATGGGGGCTATATATAATTAAGGACCGATATGGACCAATTTTTGCATGGTTTTTAGAGACCATATACCAACACCATGTACCAAATTTCAGCCGGATCGGATGAAATATGCTTCTCTTAGAGGCTCCACAAGCCAAATCTGGGGATCGGTTTATATGGGGGCTATATATAATTATGGACCGATATGGACCAATTTTTGCATGGTTGTTAGAGACCATATACCAACACTATGTACCAAATTTCAGCCGGATCGGATGAAATATGCTTCTGTTAGAGGCTCCACAAGCCAAATCTGAGGGTCCCTTTATATGGGGGCTATACGTAAAAGTGGACCGATATGGCCCATTTTCAATACCATCCGACCTACATCGATAACAACTACTTGTGCCAAGTTTCAAGTCGATAGCTTGTTTCGTTCGGAAGTTAGCGTGATTTCAACAGACGGACGGACGGACGGACGGACGGACGGACGGACGGACGGACATGCTTAGATCGACTCAGAATTTCACCACGACCCAGAATATATATACTTTATGGGGTCTTAGAGCAATATTTCGATGTGTTACAAACGGAATGACAAAGTTAATATACCCCCATCCTATGATGGAGGGTATAAAAATATGGGAAACATTGAAATCTGAAGCAATTTTAAGGAAACTTCGCAAAAGTTTATTTATGATTTATTGCTCGATATATATGTATTAGAAGTTTAGGAAAATTAGAGTCAATTTTATAACTTTTCGACTAAGCAGTGGCGATTTTATAAGGAAAATGTTGGTATTTTGACAATTTTTGTCAAAATCAGAAAAACATATATATGGGAGCTATATCTAAATCTGAACCGATTTCAACCTAATTTGGCACGCATAGCAACAATGCTAATTCTACTCCCTGTGCAAAATTTCAATTAAATCGGAGCAAAAAATTGGCCTCTGTGGTCATATGAGTGTAAATCGGGGGAAAGCTATATATGGGAGATATATCTAAATCTGAACCGATTTCAACCAAATTTGGCACGCATAGCTACAATGCTAAGTCTACTCCCTGTGCAAAATTTCAATTAAATCGGAGTAAAAGATTGGCCTCTGTGGTCATATGAGTGTAAATCGGGCGAAAGCTATATATGGGAGCTATATCTAAATCTGAACCGATTTCAACCAAATTTGGCACACATAGCTACAATGCTAATTCTACTCCCTGCGCAAAATTTCAACTAAATCGGAGCAAAAAATTGGCCTCTGTGGTCATTTGAGTGTAAATCGGGCGAAAGCTATATATGGGAGCTATATCTAAATCTGAACCGATTTCCACCAAATTTGACACGCCTAGCTATAATGCTAATTCTACTCCCTGTGCAAAATTTCAACTAAATCGGAGCAAAAAATTGGCCTCTGTGGGCAAATGAGTGTAAATCGGGCCAAAGCTATATATGGGAGCTATATCTAAATCTAAACCGATTTGGATGATATTTTGCAAGTTTTTCGAGACTCATAAAATATTCGGATGTACGGAATTTGGGGAAGATCGGTTGATATACACGTCAATTATGACCAGATCGGTGAAAAATATATATGGGAGCTATATCTAAATCTGAACCGATTTTTTCCAAAATCAATAGGGATCGTCTTTGAGCCGAAACAGGACCGTATACCAAATTTTAGGACAATCGGACTAAAACTGCGAGCTGTACTTTGCACACAAAAATACATTAACAGACAGACAGACAGACAAACAGACGGACAGACAGACAGATGGACATCGCTAAATCGACTCAGAATTTAATTCTAAGCCGATCCGTATACTAAAAGGTTGGTCTATGATTACTCCTTCTTGGCGTTACATACAAATGCACAAACTTATTATACCCTGTACCACAGTAGTGGTGAAGCGTATAAATATGGGAAATATTTAAATCTGAAGCAATTTTAAGGAAACTTCGCAAAAGTTTATTTATGATTTATCGCTCGATATATATGTATTAGAAGTTTAGGAAAATTAGAGTCATATTTTCAAATTTTCGACTAAGCAGTGGCGATTTTACAAGGAAAATGTTGGTCGAAATCAGAAAAACATATATATGGGAGCAAAAAATTTGCCTCTGTGGTCATATGAGTGTAAATCGGGCGAAAGCTATATATGGGAGCTATATCTAACTCTGAACCGATTCCAACCAAATTTGGCATGCATAGCAACAATACTAATTCTACTCCCTGTGCAAAATTTCAACTAAATCGGAGCAAAAAATTTGCCTCTGT